>NC_053493.1:7606279-7683779 GCF_905171775.1 Rana temporaria
GGAGACAGTCAGAGACTGCAGACATAGTACAAGAGATGGTCAGAGACTGCAGACGTGATACATGAGATGGTCAGAGACTGCAGACATAGTTCAAGAGATGGTCAGAGACTGTAGACATGATACAGGAGACGATCAGAGACTCCAGACATACTATAGGAGATATTCAGAGACTGCAGACATAGTACAGGAGATGGTCAGAGACTGCAGACATGATACAGGAGACGGTCAGAGACTGCAGACATAGTACAGGAGATTGTCAGAGACTGCAGACCTACTACAGGAGATTGTCAGAGACTGCAGACATGATACAGGAGATGGTCAGAGATTGCAGGCATGATGTATCTATGGGAATGCTCCCCATTATCTATGCGAAAAAATAAAAGCTCAATATCCCAATCGCGTTCTGCGATCCACCAATCAAAATTTCCTCCAGATACCCAAAGCCAGATACAAGTCCAAAGGAGAAAGGAGATTTCGCGGTCCAAGGGCCTAGACCAGTGATGGCGAACGCGTGGCACGCGTGCCGCTCCTGGCACGGCAAGCTGTTTCGGTGGGCACGCCACACGCCATGAAAAATTGAAAAGAACACACTAAAATCCATTTGTCCCCACCGCACCGCAAACTACAACTCCCACAGTTCTCTAGGGCTATTGATGACGTGTCTGAGTGGGAGTGACAAAGAAGAAACTCCCGGGAGTGATGTGCGTGCGTGTGTGCGCACGCACTCTGATCCAATCAAAGAAGCTGTCTCATCCACACCGCACAAATCAGCGGTGACGTGACTGGGAGCACACACGGCTGGAATCAGAGGAGCCTTTCGGCGGGAATAATGAGCTGCTGGAGCAAGGTCAGACACTGGGAGACAGGAGTTAATGTGCAGTGTACGGTACAGTTATCTTGTTAGTCCTAAGCCTGCCCCACTCTCAGATATCAGGTGCTAGCTCAGCAAATAATCAATTGTGCAAAAAGAACAGCCTCATTACTGTCATTGGGAAACATGTGTCATCATTGGTGTTATTCAGCCTCATTATTGGTTTCATTAGGAAACATTGTGCCCCATCATTGTTGTCGTCATTGGTGTCATTGTGCCTCATTATTGGTGTCATTGCCTCATTATTGGTGTCATTGCCTCATTATTGGTGTCATTGTGCCTCATTATTGGTGTCATTAGGGAACATTGTACCTAATTATTGGTGTCATTGTGCCTCATTATTGGTGTCATTGTGCCTCATTATTGGTGTCATTGCCTCATTATTGGTGTCATTGGAAAACATTGTGCTCTCCCATTTTTTGTCATTATTGGTGTCATTGTGCCTCATTATTGGTGTCATTAGGGAACATTGTGCCTCATTATTGGTGTCATTGCCTCATTATTGGTGTCATTGCCTCATTATTGGTGTCATTGTGCCTCATTATTGGTGTCATTAGGGAACATTGTGCCTCATTATTGGTGTCATTAGGGAACATTGTGCCTCATTATTGGTGTCATTGGAAAACATTGTGCCTCATTATTGGTGTCATTGCATGTGTCAGGTAGGTGAGTGTAATAGTCGGGTAAGTGAGTGTAATGGTCAGGTAAGTGAGTGTAATGGTCAGGTAAGTGAGTGTAATGGTCAGGTAAGTGAGTGTAATGGTCAGGTAAGTGAGTGTAATGGTCAGGTAAGTGAGTGTAATGGTCAGGTAAGTGAGTGTAATGGTCAGGTAAGTGAGTGTAATGGTCAGGTAAGTGAGTGTTATGGTCAGGTAAGTGAGTGTTATGGTCAGGTAAGTGAGTGTAATGGTCAGGTAAGTGAGTGTTATGGTCAGGTAAGTGAGTGTAATGGTCAGGTAAGTGAGTGTAATGGTCAGGTAAGTGAGTGTAATGGTCAGGTAAGTGTTATGGTCAGGTAAGTGAGTGTAATGGTCAGGTAAGTGAGTGTTATGGTCAGGTAAGTGAGTGTTATGGTCAGGTAAGTGAGTGTTATGGTCAGGTAAGTGAGTGTAATGGTCAGGTAAGTGTTATGGTCAGGTAAGTGAGTGTAATGGTCAGGTAAGTGAGTGTAATGGTCAGGTAAGTGAGTGTAATGGTCAGGTAAGTGAGTGTAATGGTCAGGTAAGTGTTATGGTCAGGTAAGTGAGTGTAATGGTCAGGTAAGTGAGTGTTATGGTCAGGTAAGTGAGTGTTATGGTCAGGTAAGTGAGTGTTATGGTCAGGTAAGTGAGTGTAATGGTCAGGTAAGTGAGTGTAATGGTCAGGTAAGTGTTATGGTCAGGTAAGTGAGTGTTATGGTCAGGTAGGTGAGTGTAATGGTCAGGTAGGTGAGTGTAATGGTCAGGTAAGTGAGTGTAATGGTCAGGTAAGTGAGTGTTATGGTCAGGTAGGTGAGTGTAATGGTCAGGTAGGTGAGTGTTATGGTCAGGTAGGTGAGTGTAATGGTCAGGTAGGTGAGTGTAATGGTCAGGTAAGTGAGTGTAATGGTCAGGTAAGTGAGTGTTATGGTCAGGTAGGTGAGTGTAATGGTCAGGTAGGTGAGTGTAATGGTCAGGTAGGTGAGTGTAATGGTCAGTGTATGTTGCACAATGCATTCCTAATCCCTGCAGTCTGAGCGAATCTGGCAGAATCGTCCATTTCTAGTCCCTTGGGGCTCATTTAGATAAGTCCCAACCTCTGTACAGAGCCGCTGGAAGGTTTAATTCTGTGTTGGCACTTTGCAAGAAATAAATTGCTCTTGTGTCGCGGTTTGGGCACTCGGGCTCAAAAAGGTTCGCCATCACTGGCCTAGACTATGGAACGCTTTACCAACCAGCATTCGGTTGGAGGAAAACCACTTGACTTTCAGGAGAAAGATCAAGACTCATCACTTTTGATACCAAAAGAAGACAGGAACAACAAGCGCCCAGAGGCGATTAAGTTCGCATGTGCTGCGCTATATAAGTTTTCATTCATTCATTCATGATACAGGAGATGGTCAGAGACTGCAGACATAATACATGACACGGTCAGAGACTGCAGACATAGTACAAGAGATGGTCAGAGACTGCAGACCTACTACAGGAGATAGTCAGAGACTGCAGGCATGATACAGGAGATGGTCAGAGACTGCCGACATACTATAGGGGATGGTCAGAGACTGGCGATATGATGCAGGAGACAGTTAGAGACCATTGATGGATTACATGGGACTGTTAGAGATCGTACATCTCATTCATATATCAATGGTTCCAATCCCAGAAATGCCGGGGCCGGAGGGCGGCACAACAAGCACCAAAGGGCCACAGGCTGGGCCCCCGGGGGGTGTGAGGACTTGGAGCCTCCAGACTTGGGGTCCCTCAATGAGAAGAAGCGATGACTCATCAAGCGATCGCAGAGATGTCCTCTCCTTGGGAAGGAGGAAAGATTCTGACTGGTTAGAATTCTATAATTGGTAACATTGTATTATTTCCTTCTCCATTGTTTCCTGTGTGTAGGGTAATGATTGGCGGGCACGGGGCGCGCTCCGCTCATCCCTCCCCGCTCTCTCCTGGCAGATGGCACCGGAGTCAATGATTTAGCACCAAATGTATAAGACAAGTAACAGGAAAGGAAGGTGGCGGCTGAGGGGGCCGCCGGCGTTATCAGCTGTCGCCTGTGTCGCAGTGATTCCACCTCGCCGCACCGCAGATACACGACCATCGTCACCCCATCCAGCGCCAGGTGCGGCCCACCTGGAGAGCGAGGACGATCCAACCGGGGAGAAGACATCTGTTCACCGTGCGCGGAGGGAGGCGATGACGCCGGGCGTCTGACTGACGCTTCCTAATACCCGTATAGGACAAGAGAAGTGGTACTGTGCAGAGTCCATACATCTATAATGACAACAGATACTGAGAAAAAGTATTCATACCCCTTGAAATTTTTCACATGTTGCAACCAAAAACGTAAATGTAATTTATTGAGACCAACACAAAGGGTCACAGTACCAATTCAGATTTCCTTATTTTTTTTAAATAATATCAAAATAAGATAATAAAACCAAAAAAATACTGACACCATCCACTGCTCTACTGACACCATCCCCTGCCCTACTGACACCAACCTTTGCCCTACTGACACCGTCCACTGCCCTACTGACACCGTCCACTGCTCTACTGACACCGTCCACTCCCCTACTGACACCGTCCACTGTTCTACTGACACCGTCCACTCCCCTACTGACACCGTCCACTGCTCTACTGACACCAACCTTTGCTCTACTGACACCGTCCACTGCCCTACTGACACCATCCCCTGCCCTACTGACACCAACCTTTGCTCTACTGACACCGTCCACTGCCCTACTGACACCGTCCACTGCCCTACTGACACCGTCCACTGCCCTACTGACACCGTCCACTCCCCTACTGACACCATCCACTGCCCTACTGACACCATCCACTGCTCTACTGACACCGTCCACTCCCCTACTGACACCGTCCACTGCTCTACTGACACCGTCCACTGCTCTACTGACACCATCCACTGCTCTACTGACACCATCCACTGCTCTACTGACACCGTCCACTCCCCTACTGACACCGTCCACTGCTCTACTGACACCGTCCACTGCTCTACTGACACCATCCACTGCTCTACTGACACCGTCCACTGCTCTACTGACACCGTCCACTGCCCTACTGACACCGTCCACTGCCCTACTGACACCGTCCACTGCACTACTGACACCGTCCACTGCCCTACTGACACCGTCCACTGCCCTACTGACACCGTCCACTGCCCTACTGACACCGTCCACTGCACTACTGACACCGTCCACTGCCCTACTGACACCGTCCACTGCCCTACTGACACCGTCCACTCCCCTACTGACACCGTCCTCTGCTCTACTGACACCATCCACTGCCCTCATCCACTGCTCTACTGACACCGTCCACTGCTCTACTGACACCGTCCACTGCTCTACTGACACCATCCACTGCTCTACTGACACCGTCCACTGCCCTACTGACACCGTCCACTGCACTACTGACACCGTCTACTGCCCTACTGACACCATCCACTGCCCTACTGACACCGTCCACTGCCCTACTGACACCGCCCTCTGCCCTACTGACACCGTCCACTGCTCTACTGACACCGTCCGTCCACTGCTCTACTGACACTGTCCACTGCTCTACTGACACCGTCCACTGCTCTACTGACACCAACCACTGCTCTACTGACACCATCCTCTGCTCTACTGACACCATCCTCTGCTCTACTGACACCATCCACTGCTCTACTGACACCGTCCACTGCTCTACTGACACCATCCACTGCCCTACTGACACTGTCCACTGCTCTACTGTCACCTTCCTCTGCTCTACTGACACCATCCTCTGCTCTACTGACACCATCCACTGCCCTACTGACACCATCCACTGCTCTACTGACACCATCCACTGCCCTACTGACACTGTCCACTGCTCTACTGTCACCTTCCACTGCTCTACTGACACCATCCTCTGCTCTACTGACACCATCCACTGCTCTACTGACACCGTCCACTGCTCTACTGACACCGTCCACTGCTCTACTGACACCGTCCACTGCCCTACTGACACCGTCCTCTGCTCTACTGACACCATCCACTGCTCTACTGACAGCATCCTCTGCTCTACTGACACTGTCCACTGCTCTACTGACACCATCCAGTGCTCTACTGACACCATCCACTGCTCTACTGACACCGTCCCCTGCCCTACTGACACCGTCCACTGCTCTACTGACACTGTCCTCTGCTCTACTGACACCATCCACTGCTCTACTGACAGCATCCTCTGCTCTACTGACACTGTCCACTGCTCTACTGACACCATCCACTGCTCTACTGACACCATCCAGTGCTCTACTGACACCATCCACTGCTCTACTGACACCATCCTCTGCTCTACTGACACCATCCACTGCTCTACTGACACCATCCTCTGCTCTACTGACACCATCCACTGCTCTACTGACACCGTCCTCTGCTCTACTGACACCGTCCACTGCTCTACTGACACCGTCCACTCCCCTACTGACACCGTCCACTGCCCTACTGACACTGTCCACTGCTCTACTGACACCATCCACTGCTCTACTGACACCGCCCACTGCTCTACTGACACCGTCCACTCCCCTACTGACACCGTCCACTGCCCTACTGACACAGTCCACTGCCCTACTGACACCGTCCACTGCTCTACTGACACCATCCTCTGCTCTACTGACACCATCCACTGCTCTACTGACACCATCCACTGCTCTACTGACACCGTCCACTGCCCTACTGACACTGTCCACTGCTCTACTGACACCATCCACTGCTCTACTGACACCATCCCTTGTTCTACTGTGCATGTGTGTTTGAGCTTTGGGGATGCACACCCTAATGCAATAGGCTGCGCACACCAATGATGCTGTTTGTTCACTAACAAACCTCTGAGGGCTTCACAGAACAGCTGTATTTATACTGAGATTAAATGACACACAGGTGGACTCTATTTGGTAATTAGGTGACTTCTAAAGGAAATTGGCTCCACTAGATCTTAGTTAGGGGTTAAGGTCAGATTAAAGGGGGCTGAATATAAATGCCCCCCCCTCATACTTTTCACATATTTATTTGTAAAAAATGTTGAAAAACATTTAACTTTTCACTCTGTGCCCCAAGCCCACCGCTTTTTTAACCCAATTAGAGCCTCAGGCTCTAATCATGTGCTTAAAAAAAAAACAAAAAAACATTGAAATCCATGTGTCCGGCGCCCCGCATAGATTAGGGGAGCAGCGCCGTATGAGCGACCCCCCAATGAACAGGAGTCGCCAAACCCTCTGTGAACTGAACCCGGGGGCAGCATTTCCCGTCCCAACCCGGGTCACCATTTCATAACCTGTAAAGGTTATTCCGCCGTTTCTACGTTTATGGGTTGGGTGGAGCGGCGGCGGTTCCCGTCCCGGTATAACGCGTTACTCCAGACAAAAGAAGCTTAAAGGGAGATGAAAGGCTGAACGTGGCGAAGAGAGGAGCGTCGTCTGAGTCTGCGAGGAGGCACCGTGACAGATCAGGAGGCAGAGATCCCTCTCCTCTCTCCCCCCCCCCTCCCCCACCTCTCCCCGCATTGTTTGTGGCAAACACACGAGGGTTGCAACTTGCGTTCCCCAACGCCAATTAAGCATTGTTATTCAGCCGCGCACAAAGACGTCGCCAGCAGGCAAGGGCCCCCTTTTAAGGTGCAAAGTCAAAACAAAATAAAGCATCACAAGCCATTTGATGCATAATTGATTGACTTTTTTTTTGTGTGTGTGTGCGTTGCGTGCGAGCGCCTGCCTGCGCACCGAGGAACCTTGATAGCCTCGGTAACGAGCGTTTGGGGGTGCGAGGCAACGAGACGCCATCTGACCGCAGGATCCGGGAATGAAAGGGGGGAAAGAACAGATATTAATAATAATAAAATAATGAAAAAAAAATAAAAAATAAATAATGAAAGCACAAAACATTTTTAATGAGCGCCGAGCGCCGGAGAGACGAAACGAGGAGAAGAAAGGGCGGGATTACTAAAAAAAAAAAAAAAAAGCGAGGAAGAAAACAAAAACAAGAAAACAATTTCCGAGGGAAACGCGAGAAAATAAACCTGCTGACGGAGCGGAAAAAAATAAAGCAGAGGCTCTTTGGAGAAGTTCTGTGGGAGAGACGGAGGACGTCTGTTACATAACCGCGCGCCGTCTTCGGGAAGTAGCATGCAGCCATAAAAGAAGAAAATGCCCCCCCCCTTGTGCCCCAGATAATGAAGAAGGGGGTCACATGACGGGGGGGTAGGGTCACCACGTGTCCCGGATTGCCCGGGACAGTCCTGCAATTTGCAAGTCTGTCCCGGGTCCCGGGCACCGTCATTTCAGGACAATACAGTGTCCCAGAATGAAACTGACACAGCCACCCCCACAAGACCACCTGATGCCCCCAAAAAAGGCCTCCACAGGTCTCGGCCGGCCTGGACAAGTACTGCCAGTGAGTGAAATGGTGATGCGGCGCCCTTTTTCGAGGCGTGATCAGTGTACAGCCGGTGCGGCGGGTGCGTACTCTACCCAGGTGGTAGAGTGCGCACCCGCCGCACCGGCTGTACTGTGATTTGGCACATCACGAGATGATTTTTGGGAGGGGGTGTCCCTGAATAGCAGTTTGGAAATGTGGTCACCCTACGGGTGGGGGGGCTATACTACGGGGTGGTCGGCCAAACCAAAACTCACTAAAATACCTGTCAGTAGCGTCCCAGCACTGCGCCTGGGTTCTCCCCGCAATTTTTCAGGCCCGTAAAAGTTTACTGAAGACTCGTTCACACCATGGGTCGTTTCCTGCACATTGTATGTTGGGGCAGCCCGTTAATTTCAATGGGCTGCCCTCCGTGTGTAAAACACGCAAAAATAGCGTAGGCACCGGTTTTAAAAAAATTGTACCCAAACAAAATTGATGTCCTTTTTAGATCCTTCTTTTGGTGGTATTTGATCACCTCTGCGTTTTTTTTATTTTATGTACTTTAACCACTTCCCGGCCATTGTAGAATGACGGCCACAAGGTGGCTCTACAATGGCGGGAGGCCGTCTATTGACGTCCTCGGCGCCTCCCGGCCACTGTCGGGCGTGCGCGTGCCACGTCACTCAGATACTGATGCGCATGCCTGGCGGCCATCGGCAGTTACAGAGACAGGGACGTGAATCTGTGTGTGTGTAAACACACAGATCCAGGTCCTGTCAGGTGTGTCCCTTGTACATAGGGACACTGATCGGTCACCTCCCCCAGTCAGTCCCCTCCCCCCACAGTAAGAATCACTCCCAGGGAACACATTAACCCCTTCCTCGCCCCCTAGTGTTTAACCCCTTCCCTGACAGTCACATTTATACAGTAATCAGTGCATATTTATAGCACTGTTCGCTGTATAAATGTGAATGGTCAAAAGTGTCCGATGTGTCCACCGCAATATCGCAGTCACAATAAAAATCGCAGATAACCGCCTCAGTGTAGACCCCCTATGAGCATAGACCCCCCTTAGTGCAGAACCCCCCGCATAGACACCCCCAGCGCAGACCCCTCATCAGCATAGACCCCTTCAGTGCAGACCCCCATCAGCATAGACCCCCCTCAGTGCAGAACCCCCGCATAGACACCCCCAATGCAGACCCTCTTCATCAGCATAGACCCCCCTCAGTGCAGACCCCCCATCAGCATAGACACCCCCCAGTGCAGACCCCTCTCCATCAGCATAGACTCCCCTTCATCAGCATAGACCCCCCATCAGCATAGATTCCCTCCTCAGTGAAGACCCCCCCCATAGACACACCTCCAGTGCAGACCCCCCCAACAGCATAGACACACCCCCAGTGCAGACCTCCATCAGTCAGCATAGACCCCCCTCAGTGCAGACCCCCCATAGACACACTCCTAGTGCAGACCCCCCCAACAGCATAGACACCCCCCAGTGCAGACCCCCCTCTCCACTTGTGCTAGTAGTCCCCCCTCTCCCCTCCCCCTCCCATAGCTCCCCCAGCACATGTCCATCTAAGATAAAATACACTATTCAGACCTCAGAATAGCACGGCATAGGCATAGCGGTGTGTCCCTCCTTGGACTCCCTCCTCATGTCCTGTGTACATGTAGGGAGGACTCGAGGAGGCGGCTTCAGTCTGCTCCTCTGAGAGAGACACAGATCAGTTCAGGGGTGTGCGGATCGTGCGATGCCACTGCCCACAGGTGTCACCCCTCTGGCAGGTATCACCCGGTTGTGGCCGCACCCACCTAGCAACGCCACTGCTCCCTTGGCCCCCGTGACTCTGCTCTTTCCTGGTTCTCTTCCTACATATCTCAGTGTCACATACCACATCTCCTCTACTCCTCTTTCTGTTGGGGATACCCCAAGGCTCCGTCCTAGGGCCCCTCCTATTCTCTCTCTATACCTCTTCCCTGGGCCAGTTGATAACCTCCCATAGCTTCCAATGCCGAAGACACCCAGATCCATCTCTCCACTCCTCAACTCGCCCCCTTGATCTCCTCACGTATCACAAACTTACTGAATGACATATCGGTATGGATGTCACACCACTTCCTCAAACTCAATCTTTCTAAAACTGAGCTTGTTATATTTTCATCCCCCCCGATCCCCTCCCCCCATGACTTTACCATTCAATCACACAACCATTGGTCTCATAGACTCTGACCTCTCCTACAGCCCTAACATCTAATCACTGGATACATCTTGCCACCTTAACCTCCGCAACGTCTCCAGAATTCGACCCTTCTTGACTAATAACACCACAAAGCAACTTACCGTATATACTCGAGTATAAGCCGAGTTTTTCAGCACATTTTTTTTCTGCTGAAAATGCCCCCTCGGCTTATACTCGAGTCACCTTTTTCTGCCTGATCTCCCGGACATTTGGGGACCCGGTACCGGCCGGCCGTAGGTCCCCTGGACCCCAACCTTGGCACACATGTAGCCCCACTCTTCCTCTACAAGTTTGCAAAGGTTGTTGTCCGGGGGACCTACAGCCGGGGAGCACCGATTTTTCAAACCCGGGTACCCCTTCCATAGGTTTCCAAGGTAAACGGTAATTTTTCCGGTGAATTTGGGGACCCAATACCGGCCAGTCGTAGGTCCCCTGGACCCAGAACTTGGTACACATGTAGCCCCATTTCTCCGCTACAAATGTGCAAAGATTGTTGTCTGGGGGACCTACGTAGGGTTGCCACCTGTCTGGTTTTGACCCGGACAGTACAGGTTTAGGAGGTTGTGCCCGGGTTTCCCTCTGCCTCACACCTGGACACCATTTCCAGCTGACAGGGGGTACCATGGGGCCTCCTTTTACAAGCCCCAACACACAGGGGGAACCAGACAGCAGGGGGGTCGGAGCGCACCCCCTCCTTTGTAATTGCCCCCCTCCTCTAATTACCCCCCTATCTCTGTATTTACCCCCTCCTCTGCATTTGCACCTTCTCCTCTGTAATTCCCCCCGCCTCTGTATTTTCACCTTGTCCTCTGTATTTGCCCCCCTCCTCTGTATTTGCACCTCCCTCCTCTGTAATTGCCCCCCCCTCCTCTAATTCCCCCATCTCTGTAATTACCCCCCCCACCTCTGTATTTGCACCCCCCCTTTAATTGTCCCCCAATCTCTGTAATTGTCCCCCCTCCTCTGTAATTGCCCCCCACACCCGCCGATCCAAACCCCCTGCTGTCCAGGCCCCCCTGTGTGCTGGGGCCTCGTGGTACCCCAATCGCGAAGCAAAACTTCTTTTGGGTGACAGTCATCCCAAAATTCTGTTTACGCGATTTTGCAGGTGACAACCACGCCAAAAATCGCACCACGGTTGGGGTGCCATGCCGTGCTCCGCTAAAGTGTTTGGGTTTGGCTTGAAGAAAAGGTGGCAACCTTAGACCTACGGCTGGGGAGCACCGATTTTTCAATGCGGGCACCCCTTCCATAGACTCCTATGTTAAACGTCAGTCTAGTCATGGACACGGTGAGGCATGCACATGGACACCCTAGGCTTATAACCAAGTCAATAAGTTTTCCCATATTTTTGTGGTAAAATTAGGTGCCTCGGCTGCTTATACTCGAGTATATACGGTAATTACTTCTTGATTATTTCCCGCCTTGACTACTGCAACTCTCTCCTCACTGGCCGACCTTACACCGAATATCCCCTCTTCAGTCTATTATGAATTCTGCTGATAGACCTCACTAACCGATCCGTGACTGCTGCTCCTCTCTGCCAATCCCTTCATTGGCTTCCCCTCCCCCACCGTATAAAATTCAAAATGCCAACCACAACTTACAAGGCCATCCACAACTTCGCCCCCCATCTACATCACCAACCTCATCTGCAGATATCATCCAAATCGTCCCCTTCGCTCCTCCCAGGACCTCCTGCTCTCTAGCTCCATTGTTACCTCCCCCCACGCTCGCCTTCAGGACTTCTCCAGAGCCTCTCCCATCCTCTGGAACTCCCTGACCCAGTACGTCCAGTCAGCCCCTAACCTGTCCACCTTTAGGTGATCCTTGAAAACGTACTTATTTAGGGAATCCTATCCCACACCCACCTAAGAACCGTACCCAGGCCACCTCCATGAGATCCCCCTGCACCTTTTATCTTTTGTACCACCACCCCCCTCCTTTTGTGTTGTAAGCCCTCCTGTACCTTCTGTAATGTAATTGTTCTGTCCCCCTTTATGTTGTAAAGCACTGCGTAAACTGTCGGTTGATAAATCCTGTGAAATAATAATAATAATATTCCATTTATTATATACTAATTATAGAGTGTAACTTATCATTAATCTAATAGTATATCTCATTAGCAGGACAACTGTGAAAACGATTAACTGGTACACACACAAAAGATCATCTCCAATGCAAGGACTACAGACCTCAGATCAGCCCCGATGCAAGGACTACAGACCTCAGATCAGCCCCGATGCATGGACTACAAACCTCAGATCACCCCAATGCATGGACTACAGACCTCAGATCACCCCAATGCAAGGAATACAGACCTCAGATCAGCCCCGATGCAAGGACTACAGACCTCAGATCAGCCCCGATGCATGGACTACAAACCTCAGATCACCCCAATGCATGGACTACAGACCTCAGATCACCCCAATGCAAGGAATACAGACCTCAGATCACCCCCAATGCAAGGACTACAGATCTCAGATCACCCCCAATGCATGGACTACAGACCTCAGATCACCCCCAATGCATGGACTACAGATCTCAGATCACCCCCAATGCATGGACTACCCCCAATGCATGGACTACAGACCTCAGATCACCCCGATGCATGGACTACAGACCTCAGATCAGCCCCGATGCAAGGACTACAGACCTCAGATCACCCCAATGCAAGGACTACAGACCTCAGATCACCCCCAATGCAAGGACTACAGACCTCAGATCAGCCCCAATGCATGGACTACAGACCTCAGATCAGCCCTGATGCATGGACTGCAGACCTCAGATCAGCCCCAATGCATGGACTACAGACCTCAGATCACCCCCAATGCATGGACTACAGATCTCAGATCACCCCCAATGCATGGACTACAGATCTCAGATCACCCCCAATGCATGGACTACAGACCTCAGATCACCCCCAATGCATGGACTACAGATCTCAGATCACCCCCAATGCATGGACTACAGATCTCAGATCACCCCCAATGCATGGACTACAGACCTCAGATCACCCCAATGCATGGACTACAGATCTCAGATCACCCCCAATGCATGGACTACCCCCAATGCATGGACTACAGACCTCAAATCACCCCCAATGCATGGACTGCAGACCTCAGATCAGCCCCAATGCATGGACTACAGACCTCAGATCACCCCCAATGCATGGACTACAGACCTCAGATCACCCCCAATGCATGGACTACCCCCAATGCATGGACTACAGACCTCAGATCACCCCAATGCATGGACTACAGACCTCAGATCAGCCCCAATGCATGGACTACAGACCTCAGATCACCCCCAATGCATGGACTACAGATCTCAGATCACCCCCCAATGCATGGACTACAAACCTCAGATCAACCCCCAATGCATGGACTACAGACCTCAGATCACTCCCAATGCATGGACTACAGATCTCAGATCACCCCCAATGCATGGACTACAGACCTCAGATAACTCCCAATGCATGGACTACAGATCTCAGATCAGCCCCAATGCATGGACTACAGACCTCAGATCATCCCCAATGCATGGACTACAGATCTCAGATCAGCCCCGATGCATGGACTACATACCTCAGATCACTCCCAATGCATGGACTACAGATCTCATATCAGCCCCAATGCATGGACTACAGACCTCAGATCAGCCCCAATGCATGGACTACAGAACTCAGATCACCCCAATGCATGGACTACAGACCTCAGATCACCCCAATGCATGGACTACAGACCTCAGATCAGCCACAATGCATGGACTACAGACCTCAGATCACCCCCAATGCATGGACTACAGACCTCAGATCACCCCCAATGCATGGACTACATACCTCAGATCACCCCCAATGCATGGACTACAGATCTCAGATCACCCCAATGCATGGACTACAAACCTCAGATCAGCCCCAATGCATGAACTACAGACCTCCCAACCTTTTCAGATGGAAACAAGGGACACCTATTAGCAAAAGTATGTAGCATAGGACACACCCCCTGTCACGCCCCTTAAAGGGGAATTCCATTTAAAAAATGATTGGTTAAGCCCAAAAGTTTAACCAATCATTTTAGAAATCGGATGAAATGTTTAGCAGCACTGGGAAATGCTTTTTGAAAGATAAAAAGTGCATTTTATATACAACTATATAGAGGGACAGAGGGACTTTGTTACAAATCAGGGACAGTCCCCTGGAATCCAGGACAGTTGGAATCTATGCATTAGAACAGCCCTAATGCATGCACTTCAGACATCACATCAGCTGGAAGAGGTCTTACACCTGTTTGTGATGAAACCAGTGCCTATATGAGAATGATGGGCTGAGCGTGAGCAGATCTGCCGCAGGGATTCGGTCCTGAGTAAGTTCTGCGCCACAATACGCACACATACACAGGCTTTCCCCAAACATCTGCGCATGTGCACTTTTCCACATTCATGCGCAAAGACGACTAATATAAAAGTCCCAAATCTCCTACGCCTATGCAGATGTGACGAAAAGGCCATACCCGGCACGTCCCTTCGTCACATCTCTGCATGCCCCATAATGGCAGACAAGCCATAAAAGAGGGACTGAGTTTCCTATTTCAAGCCTCTTCATTCAAGCTATACATAGGTATTGACAAGCACTGCTGTGCGTTTTATCCGAAAAGCAATTCGCAGATTTCCAAATTGCGCAGGTACATTAAATGTTCCCCAAAATAGGTCTTTGGGCGCTTATAATGTGTTCCAATGGGCCCGTGTAAACGCACGGCGATGGAAGGGGGACGCCATATTCTATAGACTCCCGGGAAAAGGCAATATGATATAGAGACACTCGCCTCCGCCATATCCATCCATCTCTATGTAAATCAGGCGGCTCAGGTAGGAGATTAGGGATCTGTTAAATGTTGCGTGTTTTATAATAGGACGTTCAGGATGTGTCATTTTTATTCCTCGCCATCGCCGGAGACCTCTGCCTAATGATGTGTGCGCCGATAATATCCCCCATTTACAAAAGGTTTAGCATGTGACAACCCTCAACTCCGGCATTTATATACAGAATTAATAATACAGGAAACCTCGCCGGTACGCCGATCCATCACCCCTCCACACCCTATACACTCACTTCCCTGTACCCTGATAGATTGTAAGCTCTTCTACCTACTATATCCTCCATTATATCCTAATAGATTGTAAGCTCTTCTACCTTCTGTATCCTCCCTTATACCCTAATAGAGTGTAAGCTCTTCTACCTTCTGTATCCTCCCTTATACCCTAATAGATTGTAAGCTCTTCTACCTACTATATCCTCCCTTATACCCTAATAGATTGTAAGCTCTTCTACCTACTGTATCCTCCCTTATTTCCTAATAGATTTTAAGCTCTTCTACCTACTATATCCTCCATTATACCCTAATAGATTGTAAGCTCTTCTACCTTCTGTATCCTCCCTTATACCCTAATAGAGTGTAAGCTCTTCTACCTTCTGTATCCTCCCTTATACCCTAATAGATTGTAAGCTCTTCTACCTACTATATCCTCCCTTATACCCTAATAGATTGTAAGCTCTTCTACCTACTGTATCCTCCCTTATTTCCTAATAGATTTTAAGCTCTTCTACCTACTATATCCTCCATTATATCCTAATAGATTGTGAGCTCTTCTACCTACTATATCCTCCATTATACCCTAATAGATTGTAAGCTCTTCTACCTTCTGTATCCTCCCTTATACCCTAATAGATTGTAAGCTCTTCAACCTCCTGTATCCTCCCTTATACCCCAATAGATTGTAAGCTCTTCTACCTTCTGTATCCTCCATTATTTCCTAATAGATTGTAAGCTCTTCTACCTTCTGTATCCTCCCTTGTATCCTACTAGATTGTAAGCTCTTCTACCTACTGTATCCTCCCTTATATCCTAATAGATTGTAAGCTCTTCAACCTCCTGTATCCTCCCTTATACCCCAATAGATTGTAAGCTCTTCTACCTTCTGTATCCTCCATTATTTCCTAATAGATTGTAAGCTCTTCTACCTTCTGTATCCTCCCTTATCCCATAATAGATTGTAAGCTCTTCTACCTTCTGTATCCTCCCTTATACCCTAATAGATTGTAAGCTCTTCAACCTTCTGTATCCTCCCTTGTATCCTACTAGATTGTAAGCTCTTCTACCTTCTGTATCCTTCCTTATATCCTAATAGATTGTAAGCTCTTCTACCTTCTGTATCCTCCCTTATATCCTAATAGATTGTAAGCTCTTCAACCTTCTGTATCCTCCCTTATCCCATAATAGATTGTAAGCTCTTCTACCTCCTGTATCCTCCCTTATATCCTAATAGATTGTAAGCTCTTCTACCTTCCGTATCCTCCCTTATACCCTAATAGATTGTAAGCTCTTCTACCTTCTGTATCCTCCCTTCTGTCCTAATAGATTGTAAGCTCTTCTACCTACTATATCCTCCCTTATACCCTAATAGATTGTAAGCTCTTCTACCTTCTGTATCCTCCTTATACCCTAATAGATTGTAAGCTCTTCTACCTTCTGTATCCTCCCTTCTATCCTAATAGATTGTAAGCTCTTCAACCTTCTGTATCATCCCTTCTATCCTAATAGAGTGTAAGCTCTTTTCCCTTCTGTATCCTCCCTTATATCCTAATAGATTGTAAGCTCTTCTACCTTCTGTATCCCCCCTTCTATCCTAATAGATTGTAAGCTCCTCTACCTACTATATGCTCCCTTATATCCTAAAATATTGTAAGCTCTTCAACCTTCTGTATCCTCCCTTATATATTATACCCTAATATATTGTAACCTCTTCCACCTTCTGTATTCTCCTTTATACCCAATAGATTGTAAGCTCTTCTACCTTCTGTATTCCTCTTCCTGATTGTCGGAGAACAGAATGGGCAAAGGGGAGGGTGGAAACTCCTCATCAATAACCCTCAAAGGGCCGCTGGCCCACTCGGGATGGCAGCTCAACCCCAGGCGGGGAGGCCTTCCCTGCAGGTGGTTCACATTTGGGCCGGAGGATCTTTAAGGTTGGCTGGAAACCAAATGCCTCTCTGGCAGTGGGATCAGGTCTGGGCAGGTTATCGAGCCCAAGCTCGCAGCGGGGACCCTCTTCAAACGTTCTCTGGAACAACGGTACCCCACGTGTACCGCATGACCCGCAACAGACAGACGCACAATAGTGCCAAATCATTGCTAATGGCACCTCCCTGTATCTGCCAATGTGCATGCTATGCCATGCGACGTGTTTTTGGAGAAGAGTCAGGGACTTCTTTTCTGTGTTTCTTGTGCG
Organism: Rana temporaria; assembly: GCF_905171775.1. Taxonomy (NCBI): domain Eukaryota; kingdom Metazoa; phylum Chordata; class Amphibia; order Anura; family Ranidae; genus Rana; species Rana temporaria. The sequence continues at coordinate 7,623,756 of NC_053493.1, forward strand.
TAGGGCAACCAATTAATTTCAGTGGACGAGTCACAGAAAGGCACACAAACACGCCCTGAGATTGGCTGCGCCTGTGGTTGTGAGCCAAGCCTTCGGCTGCATTCACACCTGAGCGTAGCGTCTTTGAGCATTTTTTATGTACGATTCCGGTGCGTTTTTATAGAGTGTTTTTGAGCTCTGGCATTTTTTTATTACTCAATAGAGAAAACTATCATTTGTTACATCATTAGCTTTCTTCTTCTTCTTCTTCTTCTTCTTCTTCTTCTTCTTCTTCTTCTTCTTCTTCTTCTTCTTCTTCTTCCACCTTCTGTATCCTCCCTTGTATCCTAATAGATTGTAAGCTCTTCTACCTTCTGTATCCTCCCTTATATCCTAATAGATTGTAAGCTCTTCTACCTTCTGTATCCTCCCTTGTATCCTAATAGATTGTAAGCTCTTCTACCTTCTGTATCCTCCCTTATACCCTAATAGATTGTAAGCTCTTCTACCTACTATATCCTCCCTTCTATCCTAATAGATTGTAAGCTCTTCTACCTTCTGTATCCTCCCTTGTATCCTAATAGATTGTAAGCTCTTCTACCTTCTGTATCCTCCCTTGTATCCTAATAGATTGTAAGCTCTTCTACCTACTATATCCTCCCTTCTATCCTAATAGATTGTAAGCTCTTCTACCTTCTGTATCCTCCCTTGTATCCTAATAGATTGTAAGCTCTTCTACCTTCTGTATCCTCCCTTATATCCTAATAGATTGTAAGCTCTTCTACCTTCTGTATCCTCCCTTATATCCTAATAGATTGTAAGCTCTTCTACCTTCTGTATCCTCCCTTGTATCCTAATAGATTGTAAGCTCTTCTACCTTCTGTATCCTCCCTTATATCCTAGGTTAGGATTAGGTGGTGGGTTTAGGAGTTTATATTTTATTTATCGTCTTAATATTTATTTATTTATTTTTCGTTACACACAATCTTATTTTCCGACAGCAAAAGTCCGATGTGAGCTTTTGAATGGAAATTCAGACCGTGTGTAGGCTCCAAAGGACTTTTGCTGTCGGAATTTCCACCAACAAAAGATTGAGAGCAGGATCTATTGGAAAATCCGATCGTCTGTAGCAATTCCGACGAGCAAAATTCTGACACATGCTCGGAAACAATTAGACGCATGCTCGGAAGCATTGAACTTAATTTTCTCGGCTCGTCGCAGTGTTGTACGTCACTGCGTTCTTGATGTTAGAAAGAGAACTTTTGTGTGACCGTGTGTATGCAAGTCAAACTTGAGCGGAATCCCGTCGGAAGAACCATACAAGGTTTTTCCCACGGAAAATCCGATCGTGTGTACGCGACATTAGGGTGTTAATATTATAACTACTACTAATAAAAATAAATTGTAAAATAATTGTAAAATAAGTATACAAATAAATAAAAATAATCCTGAATAAATAATAAATACAATAAATGAATACTATGTAATAATAAATAAATACATAAAGAACCCATAATCCTTAAAAAAAATATATACATTAATTCTTCTTCTTTCTTCTTCCCTCTTTTTTCTTTTTTTTCCCTCTTCCCTCTTCTTCCCTCTTTTTTCTATGTTCTTCTTCCCTCTTTCCTCTTTCATCTTCCCTCTTTCTTATTCTTTCTTCTTCCTTCTTTTTTTCTTTGTTCTTCCCTCTTTCTTCTTCTTCTTTCTTCTTCTCTCTTCCCTCTTCTTCCCACTTTCCTCTTCCCGCTTTCTTCTTCTTTCTTCTTCCCTCTTCCCTCTTCTTCCCACTTTCCTCTTCCCGCTTTCTTCTTCTTTCTTCTTCCCTCTTTTTTCTTCCTTCTTCTTTATTCTTCTTCCCTCTTTCTTCTTCTTTCTTCTTCCCTCTTTTTTCTTCGTTCTTCTTCCCTATTTCTTCTTCTTTCTTTCTTCTTCCCTCTTTCTTCCTCTTTTTTCGTCTTCCCTCTTTCTTCTTTCTTCTTCTTTATTCTTCTTCCCTCTTTCTTCTTTCTTTGTTCCTCTCCTTTCTTCTTCACTCTTTCATCTTTATTCTTCTTCCCTCTTTCTTCTTTGTTCTTCTTCCCTTTTTCTTCTTCTTTCTTCTTCTTCCCTCTTTCTTCTTCCCTCTTACTTCTTTGTTCTTCTTCCCTTTTTCTTCTTTGTTCTTCTTCCTTCTTTCTTCTTCTTCCCTCTTTCTTCTTCCCTCTTACTTACTTCTTTGTTCTTCTTCCCTTTTTCGTTCTTCTTCCCTCTTTCTTCTTCCTGTTCTTCTTTATTCTTCTTCACTCTTTTTTCTTCTTTCTTCTTCCCTCTTTCTTCTCCTTCATTCTTCCCTGTTTCTTCATCACTCTTCTTCCCTCTTTCTTCTTCCTTCTTCCCTTTTTCTTCCTCTTCTTTCTTCTTCCCTCTTTCTTCTTTGCTCTTCTTCCCTCTTTCTTGTTCTTTTTCTACCCTTTTTCTTCTTTCTTTTTCTTATTTCCTCTTTCCTCTTTCTTCTTCCCTGTTTCTTCTTTCCTCTTTCTTCTTCCTTCTTTCTTCTTTCCTTTTTCTTCTTCCCTCTTTCTTCTTCCTCCTCTTTCTTCTTACCTCTTTTGTCTTCCCTCTTTCGTCTTCTTTCGTCTTCTTCTCTTTCTTCATTTCTTCATTTGAGCAGAAAATCGCACACAACAAAACACGCAAATCGCGCCTTTCCATTCATTTCTATGGGAGTAAAAACAGAACAAAAACGCACCAATTTGCCCAATTTAAGCCGCAAAAAAAGCTTCAGAACTTTTTTGAGCTTCAGGCGTTTGGCTTCAGGCGACTTGTAGGGGAGATGTGATCCGTCTCCATAGAGAATAATTGATTTTTTCTCCTCCAGAGTTTTGGAGCTTCAATCTACAAAACACTGAGGTGTGAAGAATGGGGACTTAAAAGCCATTACAGCAGTCAGTGTAGGCTTTACCAGCATCAGCCTGATGTGAAATTTCAGCTGGTGTGCAGAGAACAATGAGAAATTAATAGAAAGAGGTGAAGATACAAGGTATAAAAATAACAGAAAACAGGCTTTTGTTTTTTTGTTCAATTGCCAAGAGCGAATGCGCAGACGGCCCGGCGCTCCCCGTGTAATCCGGGAGATCCGATTTGATGTTTATGATCAGCGCGCGATATAAAGAGAGGCAGGAGATGAGAGATGGAAGTACTGACTGCCTGTCACTCCGCGGACCGCCGATGCATCTTCCCGTGTTGTCAGCGCCGATGAGCGGACCGCCACCTGGGATTCCCGCCATGAATATCAATCAATCTCATAGATTAGCAATCAAGGCGGCTATTTCCTCTGCTGATGCGCTGCCGACAGGCGCTCGGCGCCTCCCCTCCCCCGCTGCTTCTTTTTTTCTGATCATCGGAAAGTAGAAAGGGGCGCTCTGATCCTCCAATCCGCAGGCTGCGAATGGCGTTTAACAATCATCCCGGAGGCAGCTCTCCCTATACATGACTAGTAGAGATAATTAGATCCTGTATAATATATCTTATATCTGGAGAGCGGTGATGTCACTCCTGTATAATATATCTTATACAGTACAATATGTGGCAGATGTGATGGACCGTCCTCCCAGGGGGGGGGGGGGGGGGCTCACCAAATGGACAGAGGAAGATTGGAGCTCACCATATGAAGGGAGGAAGACTGGAGCTCACCATATGAAGGGAGGAAGACTGGAGCTCGCCATATAGAGGGAGGAAGATTGGAGCTCACCATATGGAGGGAGGAAGACTGGAGCTCGCCATATAGAGGGAGGAAGATTGGGGCTCACCAAATGGATGGAGGAAGATTGGGGCTCACCAAATGGACGGAGGAAGATTGGAGCTCACCATATGAAGGGAGGAAGACTGGGGGCTCACCATATGAAGGGAAAAAGACTGGAGCTCGCCATATAGAGGGAGGAAGATTGGGGCTCACCATATGAAGGGAGGAAGACTGGAGCTCACCATATGAAGGCAATAAGACTGGAGCTCACCATATAGAGGGAGGAAGATTGGGGCTCACCATATGGAGGGAGGAAGATTGGGGCTCATTATATGGAGGGAGGAAGATTGGGGGCTCACCATATGGAGGAAGGAAGATTAGGGCTCACCATATGGAGGGAGGAAGATTGGGGCTCATCATATGGAGGGAGGAAGATTGGAGCTCGCCATATAGAGGGAGGAAGATTGGGGCTCACCATATGAAGGGAGGAAGACTGGAGCTCACCATATGAAGGGAATAAGACTGGAGCTCACCATATAGAGGGAGGAAGATTGGGGCTCACCATATGGAGGGAGGAAGATTGGGGCTCATTATATGGAGGGAGGAAGATTGGGGCTCACCATATGGAGGGAGGAAGATTGGGGGCTCACCATATGGAGGAAATAAGATTGGGGCTCACCATATGGAGGGAGGAAGATTGGGGCTCACCATATGGAGGGAGGAAGATTGGGGGCTCACCATATGGAGGAAGGAAGATTGGGGCTCACCATATGGAGGGAGGAAGATTGGGGCTCATCATATGGAGGGAGGAAGATTGGAGCTCGCCATATAGAGGGAGGAAGATTGGGGCTCACTATATATGGAGGGAGGAAGATTGGGGCTCACTATATGGAGGGAGGAAGATTGGGGCTCACCATATGGAGGGAGTAAGATTGGGGGCTCACCATATGGAGGAAGGAAGATTGGGGCTCACCAAATGGAGGGAGGAAGATTGGGGGCTCACCATATGGAGGAAGGAAGATTGGGGGCTCACCATATGGAGGGAGGAAGATTGGGGCTCACTATATGGAGGGAGGAAAATTGTGGCTCACCATATGGAGGGAGGAAGATTGGGGGCTCACCATGTGGAGGAAGGAAGATTGGGGCTCACCATATGGAGGGAGGAAGATTGGGGGCTCACCATATGGAGGGAGGGAGATTGGGGCTCACCATATGAAGGGAGGAAGATTGGGGCTCACCATATGGAGGGAGGAAGATTGGGGCTCATCATATGGATGAGGAAAATTGAGGCTCACCATATGGAGGAAGGAAGATTGGGGCTCACCATATGGAGGGAGGAAGATTGGGGGCTCACCATATGGAGGGAGGAAGATTGGGGCTCACTATATGGAGGGAGGAAGATTGGAGCTCACCATATGAAGGGAGGAAGACTGGAGCTCACCATATGAAGGGAGGAAGACTGGAGCTCGCCATATAGAGGGAGGAAGATTGGGGCTCACTATATGGAGGGAGGAAGATTGGGGCTCACCTAATGGAGGGAGGAAGATTGGGGCTCATCTAATGGAGGGAGGAAGATTGGGGGCTCACCATATGGAGGAAGGAAGATTGGGGCTCACCAAATGGACGGAGGAAGATTGGGGGCTCACCATATGGAGGAAGGAAGATTGGGGCTCACCATATGGAGGAAGGAAGATTAGAGCTCACCATATGAAGGGAGGAAGACTGGATCTCGCCATATAGAGGGAGGAAGATTGGGGCTCACTATATATGGAGGGAGGAAGATTGGGGCTCACTATATGGAGGGAGGAAGATTGGGGCTCACCATATGGAGGGAGTAAGATTGGGGGCTCACCATATGGAGGAAGGAAGATTGGGGCTCACCAAATGGAGGGAGGAAGATTGGGGGCTCACCATATGGAGGAAGGAAGATTGGGGGCTCACCATATGGAGGGAGGAAGATTGGGGCTCACTATATGGAGGGAGGAAAATTGTGGCTCACCATATGGAGGGAGGAAGATTGGGGGCTCACCATGTGGAGGAAGGAAGATTGGGGCTCACCATATGGAGGGAGGAAGATTGGGGGCTCACCATATGGAGGGAGGGAGATTGGGGCTCACCATATGGAGGGAGGAAGATTGGGGCTCACCATATGGAGGGAGGAAGATTGGGGCTCACCATATGGAGGGAGGAAGATTGGGGCTCATCATATGGATGAGGAAAATTGAGGCTCACCAAATGGAGGAAGGAAGATTGGGGGCTCACCATATGGAGGAAGGAAGATTGGGGCTCACCATATGGAGGGAGGAAGATTGGGGGCTCACCATATGGACGGAGGAAGATTGGGGGCTCACCATATAGAGGGAGGAAGATTGGGGCTCACTATATGGAGGGAGGAAGATTGGAGCTCACCATATGAAGGGAGGAAGACTGGAGCTCACCATATGAAGGGAGGAAGACTGGAGCTCGCCATATAGAGGGAGGAAGATTGGGGCTCACTATATGGAGGGAGGAAGATTGGGGCTCACCATATGGAGGAAGGAAGATTGGGGCTCACCATATGGAGGAAGGAAGATTGGGGCTCACCATATGGAGGGAAGAAGATTGGGGCTCACCATATGGAGGAAGGAATATTGGGGCTCACCATATGGAGGGAGGAAGATTGGGGGCTCACCATATGGAGGGAGGAAGATTGGGGCTCACCACATGGAGGGAGGAAGATTGGGGGCTCACCATATGGAGGGAGGAAGATTGGGGCTCACCATATGGAGGGAGGAAGATTGGGGCTCACCATATGAAGGGAGGAAGATTGGGGCTCACTATATGGAGGGAGGAAGATTGGGGCTCACCATATGGAGGGAGGAAGATTGGGGGCTCACCATATGGAGGGAGGAAGATTGGGGCTCACCATATGGAGGGAGGAAGATTGGGGCTCACCATATGAAGGGAGGAAGATTGGGGGCTCACTATATGGAGGGAGGAAGATTGGGGCTCACCATATGGAGGGAGGAAGATTGGGGGCTCACTATATGGAGGAAGGAAGATTGGGGCTCACCATTTGGAGGGAGGAAGATTGGGGCTCACTATATGGAGGGAGGAAGATTGGGGCTCACCATATGGAGGGAGGAAGATTGGGGCTCACCATATGGAGGGAGGAAGATTGGGGGCTCACTATATGGAGGGAGGAAGATTGGGGCTCATCATTCTTTTTTATTTATTTTTGGGGTTTTAACTATCTGTAAGCCATAATCCAAAATTTTCGGATTTTAGAATTTTTAAAATTCAGAATTATCGAATTTCAGAATTTAGAAAATTTTCGAAAATGAGAGAATTCGGAAATTCGAAAATAAGAAAGAATATTCGAAGATTCAAAAGAACGAAAATATGAACATTTGAAAATTGGAATTTCCTTTAAAATTTGGCTGTTAGTGAACATAACGAATTCAAACTTATCTGAAGTTACGAATTAACCCGAAATAATGAATGGAACAAATTTAATAATAATAAATAATAATAAAAAGTTTATTTATTTATAAGAAATAATATATATAATATAATATTTTCTGAGATACTGAATTTTAGGTTTTAACTATCTGTAAGCCATAATCATAAATTTAGGGATTTTAGAATTTTCAAATTTCAGAATTTTCGAAATTTTCGAAAATCCGAGAATTTGGAAATTCAAAAATAAGAAAGAATATTTGAAAATTCAAAAGAACGAAAATATGGAACATTTGAAAATAATAACTAACTATTAAATTATAGGTATTGGAATTTCCTTTAAAATGTGGTTGTTGGTGAACGTAACAAATACGAATTATCCGAAATAATGAATGGAAAAAATGGAATCGGACAAATTCAATAATAAATAATAATACAAAGTTTTCATTATTATTGTTTATTATTATTAATTTGTTACATTCCATTCATTTTTACGGATAATTCCTAACTTCGGATAAATTTGTATCTATTTGTATCACTAAGGCCCGGTACACACGAGCAAACATGTACGATGAAAGCCGACCGTTTTCACCGTACATGCCTGTCAGAGGGCTTCTGTACGATGGTTGTACTAACCATCGTACAGAAGTCCGCGCGTAAACACTACGCGGGGCGTGTCCGCGTCGTCGCCGCGACGATGACGCGGCGATGACACGGCGACGTGGGCGGGCCTGCCATTTAAAGGCTTCCACGCATGCGTCGAAGTCATTCGACGCATGCGAGGGACGGCGGGCGCTCGGACATGTACGGTAGGTCTGTACTGACGACCGTACATGTCCGAGCGGGCAGGATTCCAGCGGACGGTTTTAAAACACGTCCAGGAATATTTGTCCGCTGGGAAAAGGCCCGGCGGGCAAATGTTTGCTGGAATTCGGCCCGCTCGCGCCTACACACGACCGAACATGTATGCTGAAACTGGCCCGCGGACCAGTTTCAGCATACATGTTTGGTCGTGTGTACGGGGCCTAACAGCCAAATTTGAAAGGAAATACCTATAATTTATTAATTTTCGAATTTTCAGGTTTTCGTTCTTTTGAATTTTCGGATTTTCATTCTGATTTTCGAATCTCCGAATTTCGATCATCCAAATTTCCCCAAAAATTTCGAATTTCCGAATTTCGAAATTTAAAATTTCCGAATTTCAAAATTTAGAATTTCCAAATTTTTGAAATTTAAAATTTCAGAATTTCGAAATTTTAAATTTCAGAATATTCGAATTTCCAAAATTTAGAATTTCCGAATTTTCTAAAATTCTAAAAACGACATAGTTTAAACCGTTGTTAAAAAATGCAGCATGTTCGAAAAAAAAAAATTTGTCATTTTTCAGAACCCGAAAAATGATATGAAGCCCATAAGGTTTTTTTCATGCTGACAAATGATCGTGTGTACGCGGCATTAGAATTTCCGAAATTCCGAATTCTCGGATTTTCACATTTTTGAAGTTTGGAATTCCAAATTTCAAAAAATGGGAAATTCGAAAATTCTGAATTTCCGAAATTCCGAATTCTCGGATTTTCACATTTTTGAAGTTTGGAATTCCAAATTTCAAAAAAATGGGAAATTCGAAAATTCTGAATTTCAGAAATTCAGAATTCGAAAATTTGGAATTCAGACTTCGAAAATTTTCAAAATTCAAAATTTTCTAATTCCGAATTTTCTAATTCCAAATTTTCTAATTCTGAATTCCAAATTTTCTAATTCTGAATTTACGAAATTCAGAATTTTCTAATTTCACATTTTTGGAAATTTGGAATTACAAATTCGGAAATTCTGAATTTCGAAAAATCTGAAAATAAGAAAGAATATTCAAAAATTCAAAAGAACGAAAATAAGAAAATTCTAAATAATAACTAACTAACCAAGTAATAATAACTAACTATTAAATTATAGGTATTTCCTTTAAAATGTGGCTGTTAGTGAATGTAACAAATACAAATTTATCTGAAGTTACTAATTAACCCGAAATAATTAATCCTGGATCTAAACAAATAGAACGGAACAAATTAATAATAAATAATAAAAAAATAACAATAAAAAGTTCTTATTATTATTGTTATTTATTAATATTTGTTACGTTCCATTCATTTAGAAATGGCATTCAGATTACGGACAGAATGTAATTGATTTATGCTGTATAAAGTTTTTTTTTATATAAAAATAAATACATTTTATCATTTTATAATGTTTATTGTTTTTCTAATAAAATCTAAAATTGTCTGTAAATGATTACACTTTCTTTGTAAAGTTTCTTATAAAGGAATAATATTGTCAGGGTGTGCCCCTCTTTGTTCTACTGTAACAAGGAGAAAATTAAATCCAGGGGTCTGCGATTTGCAGAGTGTGAAATTAATAGGACATTAATAGTAAAAGCTGGGGGAACGTATTTTAGGCTTCTATCATTTTAGTATTGTTAATGGTCAATTTATTTTATAGTACAATGTGTTTGAGCTCTGTCTAAATGTTTCCTACCAGTGTCTGACGCCCGTTAATGTTGTGTAAGGGTTTTCCTTCCTCTACGGTTCAATATGTTTACTACTCCACAAATGCTTCCTTTATGCTAATGAGGCTCCTTAGATCTCTCTCTGGGGGTGCCTGTGAGGTCCCAGAAGTGCCTGCCTCGGGAGAGATGGTTCCACTACACAGGACTGGTCTTTGCGGAGCTGAGAACAGATGGGGAGAACTGCAGAGTGCAAATAAAGTTCAGCTGAAGTCCCTCCAGTCTGGAGGATTCCTCAACTTCTACCAAGCAAAACCGAGATATGCCAAGCCAATGTAGGAATCCATTGTATTGGCATTTTGTGAGTTATCGTCCTTAGGATGGGTGTCCGTTCTTGGTAGGGGTGTCCTTAGTCCTGGATGTTCAGTCGTGGTTGGGGGAGCCATTAGAACAAATGCTTAGTCCTTAGTTGGGGGAGCCCTTAAGATGGGTGTTCAGCCTTGGTTGGGGGAGCCTCTAGGATGGGTGTTCAATCTTATTTCGGGGAGCCCTTAGGATGGGTGTTCATTCTTTGTTAGGGGAGCCCCTAGGACGGGTGTTCAGTCCTAGTTGGGGGAGCCCTTAGGATGGGTGTTCAGTCTTGGTTGGAGGAGCCCTTAGGATGGGTGTTCAGTTTTGGTTGGGGGAGCCATTAGGACAAGTGCTTAGTCCTTGGTTGGGGTAGCCCTTAGGATGAGTGTTTAGTCCTTGTTGGGGAAGCCCTTAGGATGGGTGTTTAGTCTTGGTTGGGGGAGCCCTTAGAAGGGGTGTTTAGCCTTGGTTGGTAGAACCCTTAAGATGGGTGTTCAGTCTTGGTTTGGGGAACCCCTAGGATGGGTGTTCAGTCTTGGTTGGAGGAGCCCTTAGGATGGGTGTTCATTCTTGATTGGAGGAGCCCTTAGGATGAGTGTTCAGTCTTGGTTGGGGATCCCTTAGGATTGGTGTTTAGTCCTGGTTGGGGTGTTTAGTTCTGGTTAAGGGTAGCCCTTAGGATGAGTATTTAGTCCTTGTTGGGGGAGCTCCTAGGACGGGTGTTCATTCTTGGTTGGGGGAGTCCTTAGAATGGTTGTTCAGTCTTGTTTCTGGGAGCCCTTAGGATGGGTGTTCATTCTTTGTTAGGGGAGCCCCTAGGACATGTGTTCAGTCCTAGTTGGGGGAACCTTTAGGATGGGTGTTCATTCTTGGTTGGAGGAGCCCTTAGGATGGGTGTTTAGTCTTAGTTGGGGGAGCCTTAGGACGGGTGTTAAGTCATAGTTGGGGGAGCCCTTAGGATTTTTTTTAGTCTTGGTTAGGGGAGCCATTAGGACAAGTGCTTAGTCCTTGGTTGGGTTAGCCCTTAGGATGGGTGTTCAGTATTGGTTGGGGGAGCCATTAGGACAAGTGCTTAGTCCTTGGTTGGGGTAGCCCTTAGGATGAGTGTTTAGTCCTAGTTGGGGGAACCCCTGTGACAGGTGTTCAGTCTTGGTTGGGGGAGCCCTTACAATGGGTGTTCATTCTTGGTTGGGGGAGCCCTTAGAATGGGTGTTCATTCTTGGTTGGGGGAGCCCTTAGAATGGGTGTTCAGTCTTCATTGGGGGAGCCCTTAGGATGGGTGTTCAGTCTTGATTGGGGGAGCCCTTTGGATGGGTGTTCAGTCTTGATTGGGGGAGCCTTTAGGATGGGTGTTCATTCTTGTTTGGGGGAGTCCTTAGAATGGGGGTTCATTCTTGGTTGGGGGAGCACTTAGAATGGGTGTTCAGTCTTCATTGGGGGAGCCCTTAGGATGGGTGTTCAGTCTTGATTGGAGGAGCCCTTAGGATGGGTGTTCAGTCTTCATTGGGGGAGCCTTTAGGATGGGTGTTCATTCTTGGTTGGGGGAGCCCTTAGGATGGGTGTTTAGTCTTGGTTGGGCGAGCCCTTAGGATGGGTCTTTAGTCTTGGTTGGGGGAGCCCTTAGGATGAGTGTTCAGTCTTGGTTGGGGACCCCTTAGGATTGGTGTTTAGTCCTGGTTGGGGTGTTTAGTTCTGGTTGGGGGAGCTTCCTTCCACCAACCTGCCTCACATCCCCCTCATGGTTTGGTCCACCAAAATCCCAGGTTTTTAGAGGCCTCTGCCAGCTCCCCAATGTCCACTACAAAGCCAAATCTGCCAATCACAGGAGTGACTTTTACATAACAGGGACTTGTTTAGGATTAATGTGCACTAGGCAGAGACCCCCAGGCACTGGACTTATATCTGCAAACAACAGTGGTCCAAAATCTTTCAGTACCAGTAGTTTGGAGCTTCAGACCTCCAGGTGCTACCCTACTAAGCCCCCATAACAATATCCTTGCCTATAACCTTCCCTGCATCCTACATTTCATGTAACCCTAACACTAAAACTCCCTGCTATCATCACATTAATTCTCCCTGTTATTCTAACACTAGCCCTCTGTGTAACAGAAACCCTCCCTTTTATCCCAACACTTTTCCCCCTGTAACCCGAACACTAATCCACTCTGTATACTACTGCTATTTCTCCCTGTACTGTAATACTAACCTTCTCTTTAACCCTAACACTAACTCACCCTGTACCCTAATCCTAACACTAATCTTTCCTGTAACCCTTACTCTCCCGGTACCCTAATACCACCCATTCATGCAACCCTAACACTAACGCTCACTGCTACCCAACTCATACTCTCCCTGTAACCCTAACACTAACCCTCCCTATAACCTTAACATTAACCCTCCCTGTATCCTTAACACTACCCCAACCTGTAACCCTCACACTAAACCTCCCTGAATCTTTAACACGAGCTGTCTTGTCACCCTAAGACTAACCCTGTCTGTAATCCTAACACTCCTCTTCCCTGTATCCTCAACACCAACATACCCTGTGACACCAACACGTACCCTCCCTGTATCCCTAAGGCCCCGTACACACGGCCGAGAAACTCGACGTGCAAAGCACGTCGAGTTCCTCGTCGAGTTTTGGGATGAAGCCGCCGAGGAGCTCGGCGGGCCGCCTTCTCCCATAGAACAACGAGAAAATAGAGAACATGTTCTCTATTTTCTCGTCGAGCTCCTCGGCGGCTCCATCGAGCCAAAACTGTACAGACGACAGAGTTTCTCGGCAGAATCCGGGTTTTGACCGAGTTTCTCGGTGAATTCTGCCGAGAAACTCTGTCGTGTGTACGGGGCCATACACTAACCCTCTCTGTAACCCTAAAATGAATGCTCCCTGTAGACTGTCACAAACCTTCCCATTAACCCCAACATTAAGACTCCTTGTAACCTTTAGACTAACCTCCCTGTAATCCTAACACTAACCCTCCTAGTCACCCTACAACTAAGCCTCCCTATAACCCTTAACACTATGGGGGAGTTCACTAAAACTGGAGCACTCTGTATCTGGTGCAGCTGTGCATGGTAGCCAATCAGCTTCTAACTTCAGCTTGTTCAAGCCTTGACAATAAAACCTGGAAGCTGATTGGTTATGTAACACCCTCGAGTGTGCTAGAATAGGTTTTTGTTAGTGTAAGAAAATTGTTTGGCTTGGCTGGCAGCCAAGCCTGTGTTTTTTTTCTGGGTTGGGTGAGTGACTCAGGGAGGGCTGGCTGACTCACATACAGCATCTCTGAGATCTCCCCCCTACTTAACTTACTGGAAACTTTCAGAAGAAAGGGAGTGGAGGGGAGGAGGAGCTACCTGGAGTATTCTGAGGGCCCTGACCAATCCCCAACAGATCGGTTAGAAGGGGTCAGGCTCCCTCGAATACTCAGGTTCAGCCAGTGGAGTTCGGGTGGAAGACTGAAGATGGGGTGTTAGGCTGTCGGCGGCTCTGAAGGGTAACCCTCTAGTCTGGGGGGGGGGGGTGACCTTGGGCCTGGACACGGGTGTCCTGACCAGGGGGCACGGGAGCAGGAGATAGATCGCAGGAGAACACTGCCGGGCAAATCTCCAGGGAGGAAGACAGTCGGGTGGTCTGGTGAATGTTACAATTGGGGAGGACTAAGAGGCAGCCTGAGAGGACTGGTACCTGCATAGTTCTGGGGACAATGCCATGTAAAAGAGCCATTAGCAAGACACCAATTACCTTTTTAGATGTCTGTTAGGGTGGAATTCTGACTACCAATGTAAGGGACATTCTTCTCACTGATCACCAATGTAAGGAATATTCTTCCCACTGATCACCAATGTAAGGAATATTCTTCTCACTGATCACCAATGTAAGGGACATACAGGGGGGGGGGCGGGGGCGGCAGGCAAAAAGGGGGGGAAGGAGGGCAAACCGAGGTGGGGAAGGAGCACAGGGAGGGGGGGGGGGGCAACGGGGCCGGGGATGGCGGATAAGGCCAAGCAGGTGGGGACGAGCACACGCGCCTGGCTGAGTCACAGGGGGGCCCGACACCACCGTGTACACCGGGATGGGTAAGTTGGGGTGCGGGGGAGCGCTCCCCTCCTAAGGTTGCGGTGAAGACCCTGTAATGTAAAAACACGTATATGTATAAGACTGGGAAGCATGTCTAGAGAATAAAAATGGTAAATATATGAGTACACGCCAGGCTGAACAAGAAGCCTGATGTGTAGGCATGGAAATTGCGTGAGGGAGATGCACAGGGGAGAAAAAGAGATGTGGGAATGAGGGGAAACAACAAAACAACAATAGGACACAGAGTGAAAACAAACCAAAAATGATGAGCATGGTAAAAGTACATAAAACAAAACAAAGAAGGTGTGTAAGTGACTGAATGAATAACAATGAAGAATGCAGTGTGTGGTCTAATGAGAAATGTGGAAGTGTATGTGAAAGGGATGTGGTAGAGCAGCAGTGTGAGGTGGGAAAGCAAAAGAAAAATGGAAAACAACAAGGGGAGAAGAGAAAAAGGATGAAAGGGGAACAGGAAATATGGGGAATGTAAGGGGCATTCTTCTCACTGATCACCAATGTAAGGGGCATTCTTCTCACTGATCACCAATGTAAGGGACATTCTTCTCACTGATCACCAATGTAAGGAACATTCTTCTCACTGATCACCAATGTAAGGGACATTCTTCTCACTGATCACCAATGTAAGGAACATTCTTCTCACTTATCACCAATGTAAGGGACATTCTTCTCACTGATCACCAATGTAAGGGACATTCTTCTCACTGATCACCAATGTAAGGGACATTCTTCTCACTGATCACCAATGTAAGGGACATTCTTCCCACTGATCACCAATGTAAGGAACATTCTTCCCACTGATCACCAATGTAAGGGACATTCTTCTCACTGATCACCAATGTAAGGGGCATTCTTCTCACTGATCACCAATGTAAGGGACATTCTTCCCACTGATCACCAATGTAAGGGACATTCTTCCCACTGATCACCAATGTAAGGGACATTCTTCTCACTGATCACCAATGTAAGGAACATTCTTCTCACTGATCACCAATGTAAGGAACATTCTTCCCACTGATCACCAATGTAAGGAACATTCTTCTCACTGATCATCAATGTAAGGGACATTCTTCTCACTGATCACCAATGTAAGGAACATTCTTCTCACTGATCACCAATGTAAGGGACATTCTTCTCACTGATCACCAATGTAAGGAACATTCTTCCCACTGACCACCAATGTAAGGAACATTCTTCTCACTGATCACCAATGTAAGGGACATTCTTCCCACTGATCACCAATGTAAGGAACATTCTTCCCACTGATCACCAATGTAAGGAACATTCTTCCCACTGATCACCAATGTAAGGAACATTCTTCCCACTGATCACCAATGTAAGGAACATTCTTCCCACTTATCACCAATGTAAGGGACATTCTTCTCACTGATCACCAATGTAAGGGACATTCTTCCCACTGATCACCAATGTAAGGAACATTCTTCCCACTTATCACCAATGTAAGGGACATTCTTCTCACTGATCACCAATGTAAGGAACATTCTTCCCACTGATCACCAATGTAAGGAACATTCTTCTCACTGATCACCAATGTAAGGGACATTCTTCCCACTGATCACCAATGTAAGGGACATTCTTCTCACTGATCACCAATGTAAGGAACATTCTTCTCACTGATCACCAATGTAAGGAACATTCTTCTCACTGATCACCAATGTAAGGGACATTCTTCTCACTGATCACCAATGTAAGGGACATTCTTCCCACTGATCACCAATGTAAGGAACATTCTTCCCACTGATCACCAATGTAAGGGACATTCTTCCCACTGATCACCAATGTAAGGAACATTCTTCCCACTTATCACCAATGTAAGGGACATTCTTCTCACTGATCACCAATGTAAGGAACATTCTTCCCACTGATCACCAATGTAAGGAACATTCTTCTCACTGATCACCAATGTAAGGAACATTCTTCCCACTGATCACCAATGTAAGGAACATTCTTCTCACTGATCACCAATGTAAGGGACATTCTTCCCACTGATCACCAATGTAAGGAACATTCTTCCCACTTATCACCAATGTAAGGGACATTCTTCTCACTGATCACCAATGTAAGGAACATTCTTCCCACTGATCACCAATGTAAGGAACATTCTTCTCACTGATCACCAATGTAAGGGACATTCTTCCCACTGATCACCAATGTAAGGGACATTCTTCTCACTGATCACCAATGTAAGGAACATTCTTCTCACTGATCACCAATGTAAGGGACATTCTTCTCACTGATCACCAATGTAAGGAACATTCTTCTCACTGATCACCAATGTAAGGGACATTCTTTTAGTTTTTAGTAAGGGTTCCCCTATAACTATAAATATTTTTCATTCCTTAGTATTCCAAAGTGTTCCTTGAGGGTAGAAAGGTTGAGATTGGCCGTTGAACATGAACCAGTTGTTGGTAAAATAATGTAATTTATTGGTCTTTGCAGGTAATGCGGTGTGACTCCTCCGGTCCTCTGTGGTCACCTGTCCCGTCTTCTCTGATTAATTGAACACTTAAGGTGAAACTGACACCGGGAAGCTTCTTTAATGCTACAGTGCAAATCATGAATTCATAACACTGATGGGGGCTGAATGTGGGAATATTCCCGGGACGGGTCGGTGACAGGCAGAATGATGGGAGATGTATCACTTACAGCATCCAAAGGAGAGAGAGAGAAAGAATCCCATTGTTTGGAATCAGGGTCCGCCAGCTCTGGAGAGTTCGTATTTTGTATAATGTACCAGTCTGGATCATTTTTATAATTATTGTCCAGATGCTTCATTTCTGACTGTTTTATGTCTCTGCATGAAAAACCCCCCAACATTCAGGCTTCCTGGTTACCAAAACAAACCTATATAATCAGTGACGGCTGTTTTGGGGGGGCGCAAACAAACTTAAAAATTCTGAAAAAAAACACAACCATCAATTGCAGCCACTGTGCCCAAAAAAACGCAGCCACTGTGCCCATCAATCGCAGCCACTGTGCCATAAAATGCAGCCACTGTGCCCATCAAATGAAATGAATAAGTGATAGCGCTAGTATTAACTAGTGCTGAGTGAGTACAGTGTAAATGTTAGTAATATAAATCATACACAGTGAGTGTAAATAGCAACACTTATGAAAATTACTACTAAGTCCAATGAGATGTTGAAATGAGTTCCTTATGGGTTAAAACCCATATGCAGCCCTATGGTAATCAGCTGGCGTTTCCTCCTCAATGCTTCTCATTAGACAGACAACGACCTTTCCCATTAAAAGATCCAAGCAGAAAAACTCCAATATAAAGGAAAAAAGAAAAAAGAAAGAGGACAAGCCTCATAGTACAATACTGTATAGTAAAGGACAATGGACAAGAGACTACACCGACGGTAATGAACTCACAAAACCGCCGATTAACACAGGCTCTGAGATAGATTGCCGCTCAGTGTGATGGTCTCCTCACTAGGATCGTAGTCCCGTCAACATAGGCTCCTCCCCCACGCGTTCCGTCACTAGGCACGTGACTTAGTCATGGGTCTCTAAATGACTATGGGAGACGGCTGAGCTTATAACAGAGCCGTTGCGTGTCATTCAAAACAGGAAGTGAAACCACAGAAAAGAAGAGGGGGTTGACATCTACATCATTGCAGGAAACAACCTCGAGCACTGTGCAAAAAAACAGATTATAGCACTCGCTACATTTAGCAACATTGTGCAATACAATAGTATTTTAATACAGGGAAAAATATATATAATCTATCAACACAGATTGAATTAAACTATCTTGTTGTTATAAACAAAATATTTAAAATAAGATTTTAAAATTGTAAAAATGGAGGACCTGCCTTCTTAGTAAGTTTAAAAAAAGCAACCACATCGCCCCCTTCATATGATTAGTACATACTACATGAAAAAGATATAATATAGAGACGTACATACATACTCTATACATTCATGCATCCTGAGGGGGTATAAAGAAATAAAAAAGTGTGCTGCATTAATAAATGTAC
This sequence comes from Rana temporaria, assembly GCF_905171775.1. NCBI lineage: Eukaryota > Metazoa > Chordata > Amphibia > Anura > Ranidae > Rana > Rana temporaria. Next base: position 7,641,848 of record NC_053493.1, read on the forward strand.
TTTATACAAAAATATATACGTTAAAAAAATTATTAATGTATTGATAATAAGAATTAATTAATAAGTTGCAAATGGTGAATTCCTGTGTCTATTCAACACACTCCCATAACGACATAAAGCATAAGCCTCTATGAAGGGGAGGAAGACACCCATTCAAGATGCAAGATGATAACCAGAAAATGCACAAATTATTTGCACAAAATAATTACAAAAAATCTTCTTATCCCTGGATCAATCCGATCACTACACAATCGGAACATAATAATAAAAAACTAAAAATCTGAGATAAAACAATTCAAATCAAATTCTACATTGAGCCCATTTGGCACTAAAGAGCGCATTTCGTGTATCCATCTGGATTCGCTTTTACTAAGCTCGCGGATTTTGTGACTACCTCTCCAATGGGGGGTATATTTCTCCAAGGCCCAGAACTTTAGTTGTTTGGGGTCTTTATTATGACACAATGCGAAGTGACGCGAGACATTGTGATCGGGATACCCCTTTTCAATATTTTGCACATGTTCTCTTATGCGTTTCCACATTGGTCTTTTTGTGCGACCTATATATTGGAGTGAACAAGAACACTGAAGAGCATACACCACACCTTCTGTTCGACATGTAATAAGATCTTTGATCTCATATTCTTTTTGGGTAACATGGGACACAAATTTTGAACATTTCTGTCCGTTAAGGTTCGTTTTTTTGCATGCGTAACACCGCTTGCAGGGGAAGAACCCCTTACCCTGATAGAAGGTTAATTGATTATGTTTTGTAGGGGGGTCCGGAACATTTTTCGCTACCAAATCCCGTAGGGTAGGAGCTCTTCTGTATATCATCTTTGGAATACTTGGAAGTATACCTTGTAGTTGCCTGTCAGCTTGTAAAATAGGCCAGTATTTTCGAATAATCTTTTCTAACTGTTTATGCTGGACACTATAATTAAAGATAATCGGTAGTTCCATTCCAACTGCATGATTTTTTATCTTATCCTGTATGAGGGATTCTCTAGAAGTATCATATACTTTTGAGATTTGTGTTTGGATAAAATCTTCATCATACCCCTTATTCACAAATTTCTTCCCCAGCATATTAGCTTGTTCTAAGAAGATATTAGGGTCTGAAGCATGTGAGGAGACCATCACACTGAGCGGCAATCTATCTCAGAGCCTGTGTTAATCGGCGGTTTTGTGAGTTCATTACCGTCGGTGTAGTCTCTTGTCCATTGTCCTTTACTATACAGTATTGTACTATGAGGCTTGTCCTCTTTCTTTTTTATTTTTTCCTTTATATTGGAGTTTTTCTGCTTGGATCTTTTAATGGGAAAGGTCGTTGTCTGTCTAATGAGAAGCATTGAGGAGGAAACGCCAGCTGATTACCATAGGGCTGCATATGGGTTTTAACCCATAAGGAACTCATTTAAACATCTCATTGGACTTAGTAGTAATTTTCATAAGTGTTGCTATTTACACTCACTGTGTATGATTTATATTACTAACATTTACACTGTACTCACTCAGCACTAGTTAATACTAGCGCTATCACTTATTCATTTCATAGTAATTTGGTTTTGTTCACCTAATAGATACGCAGCTCTTATTATTTGATATTTTTTGCTGTTTTTTCCACTTTTTTGTTTTATATATGGTAGCGCAGTAGTACCATTCCTCTTTTTACACTGTGCCCATCAAACGCAGCCACTTTGCACATCAAATGCAACCACTTTGTTCATCAAAGGCAGCCACTGTACTAAACGCAGCCACTGTGCCATCAAACGCAGATACTGTGCCCATCAAACGCAGCCACTTTGCCCATTAAACGCAGCCACTTTGCCCATTAAACGCAGCCACTCCCCATCAAATGCAACCACTGTGCCCATTAAACGCAGCCAATTTGCCCATCAAACGCAGCCACTTTGCCCATTAAACGCAGATACTGTGCCCATCAAACGCAGCCACTTTGCCCATCAAATGCAGCCACTGTGCCATCAAACGCAGCCACTTTGCCCATCAAAAGAAGCTACTGTGCCCATTAAGCGCAGCCACTTTGCCCATCAAACGCAGCCACTGTGCCCCAAATGCTGCCACTGCCAATGCCGCCTATTAGAGCCAACGGGCTAGATTCACATCGATCAGCGGATCTTTAGATCCGCGTGATCTATGTGATTTAAGATCCGCTGCCGCAAGTTTGAGAGGCAAGTGGGTAATTCACAAAACACTTACCACGCTCCCAACGCTGTGCCAGCGTGGCATGGGTATCAAAGGCGCAGGCCGGCGTAGGTGGAAGTGGGCGTGACCCATGCAAATGAGGCGTGACCCCATGCAAATGATGGGCCGAGCGCCAGACAAGTACTTATAACGAACTGCGCATGCGCTGTAAAGTGGACGCATCCCCCTGCGCCTGCTCACAACCACGTCGGAACAACTGCCTAAGATACGCCGTATCACTGCGTACGCCGTGAACGTAACCTACGCCCAGCCAGACACACGTCCAACGTAAAATGCGCCGGCTTGTGTTCCTTGGTGCAGACTGTCTGCTGCTGAGTTACACTTTACGTCGGACGTACACCTTACGTGCACCTCTCGTAACCTGCGTCGGGCGCACGCAGGTTCGTGAACCGCCGTATTTCCCTCATTTGCATGTTTGAATGGCTAATCAATGGGAGCGGCACAATGCGCCCAGCCTAAATGTGCGCCCACTCTACGCCGGCGTAAGCAAGTTACGTCGGCAGGGTGAAGCCTATTTTTAGGCGCATCTCTGTTTGTGGGTCTTGCGCACAGATACGTCGGCGCACATTTGCACTTACGTCGGGGTAACTTGATATACGTCGGAGTAAGTGCTTTGTGAATCTGGGCCTAGAACTTTTGTGCAAACCAATCAATAAACACTTATTGCGATTTTTTTTACCAAAAATATAGAATACGTACATACGTGAGTGCGAGGCCTTAGGCGACCGCCTAATTTGCCTAATTAAAGAGCCGCCTCTGTCTAAAGGTAATACTGTGTGTCTCTGACTCCAGGGTACCAAAATAAGAGGAGACATGCTGCCAGCTGCAGCATGAAGTGAGTAAGGGACCTCCTTTTAGGGGGGGGTAGTAACCCCCTAGCACTTTGGGTTGTGATTGTGAACAGAATGGAGCGAGAGGACCTCATAAGCCTGGAATTGGTAGATATCTTTAACGCTTTTTAAGGGTTAGAAGTGGAATATGTTGAGTAAGGTTCCTTTGTGTAGACCTACCGGTGTAGTAACTCCCCTGGCATATCAGCAAAGGAATAAGTAGTCGGTAGAGTAAATTTTTTGCCCTCCCTGGCAATAAAATATGTATAGGGTTGTTGGGATCACTGGCCCAGATTCAGGTAGCAATTGCGCCTGCGTAACCATAGTTACGCAGCGCAATTGCTGACTTGCGCCGGCGTAACGAGTTCTCCTGATTCTGAGAACTCGTTACGCCGACTGCAGCCTAAAATCTGCGTGGCATAAGGCTCTTATGCCACGCAGATTTTAGGCTGCATTCTTGCGTTGACCGCTAGGGGGCGCTCCCATTGTGGTCAGCGTATAGTATGCAAATTGCATACTTACGCCGATTCACAATGTTGCGCGGGCCCTGCGTACGCAAGTTACGTCGGTTGCGTAGGGCTTCTTTAGCGTAAGGCTGCCCATGCTAAAAGCAGGGGCAGCCAATGCTAAAGGATACCCGGCGTTCCCGCGTCGCGACGTTCGAATTTTACGTCGTTTGCGTAAGTGAATCGTGAATGGCGCTGGACGCCATTCACGTTCACTTTGAAGCAAATGACGTCCTTGCGACGTCATTTGCCGCAATGCACGTCGGGAAAGTTTCCCGACGGAGCATGCGCTGTACGCTCGGCGCGGGAGCACGCCTAATTTAAAAGATTCCCGCCCCCGGCGGGATCATTTACATTGCGCGCGCTTACGCCGGGCAATTTTGCCGGCGCGCCCTCGCAATTTACGGAGCTACTGCTCCGTGAATCTTGGGCAGCGCAAATTATTTGCGGGGGCGTAGGGTTAAATCGTTGCCCTGTGCCTCCGCAAATAATGCGCAAGTCCTACCTGAATCCGGGCCACTGAGTTTTTGCAGCTGCTCAGTTGTCAAAAAAGTCCCCTCTTCTTCCTTCTCCCCTATTTTGAGTCTTTTATGGTGTTTTTTTTATCTTGCAAGTGTTAAATGGTTCTTCAGTTTAAAGCAGAACTAAGCCCATCGACAGTTTCAAAAACAGTTACATTCCCGACACGTGCCGGGGGATGCAACTGTTACATCGGTTGTGCTCTCAACCAAACTGCGAAACCATTAAATGGCTGGTGTCATCACTAATAACATGTGCGGTTGAAGATCAAACAGGGGCCAAGATGGCAGCTTCCTTGGCTTTAAAATGATAGGAGGGTTTAGTTCCGCTTTAAGGCTTCTGAGAGCTTTTGGCTGTTTGGATGCCTTTCTGGAACTTGTGATAAGGCCAGTGTTTAGGCAATGGTATCATTTTATGTCAGTAAGTGGGTGCTCACATGCTATCTGTGACTGGTGAGGTGTTATTTTGATTGATTAACCACTTCCTATCCGCGTTATAGCTGAATGATGGCTACAGCACGGATCTACTTTGCCAATAGACATCCTCCATTTTGCACGCTCCCTGCAGGGCGCGCAGCGCGCTTTGTGATCACTGAGTCACTGAGACTCGGGTGATCACAGACCCGAGTAAGGGGCCGATCACTGGCTTTTGTGCAAGGGACATCAGTCCCAAAGAGAAAGAGGCACATCCGCCTCATCTGTGCCCACCATTCCCGCCTGCCAGTGCCACCTGCCAGTGCCCACAGTGCCCACCAGGGCAAAACAGTGCCACCTATCAATGCCCACCAGCGGTGCCAATCAGTGCCTTATCAGTGCCACCTAGCAGTGCTGCCTATGAGTGTCACCTACCAGTGCATTTGATGGGCAAACTGGCTGCATTTCATGGGCAAACTGGTTGCATTTGATGGGGAAACTGGCTGCAGTTGATGGGGAAACTGGCTGCAGTTGATGGGGAAACTATCTGCATTTTAGGGGAAACTGGCTGTATTTGAGGGGAAACTGGCTGCATTTGAGGGGAAACTATCTGCATTTGAGGGGAAACTGGCTGTATTTGAGGGGAAACTGGCTGCATTTGACAGGAAACTGTCTGCATTTGAGGGGGAACTGGCTGTATTTGAGGGGAAATTGGCTGCATTTGAGGGGAAACTGTCTGCATTTGAGGGGAAACTGTCTGTATTTGAGGGGGAACTATCTGTATTTGAGGAGAAACTGGCTGCATTTGAGGGGAAACTGGCTGTATTTGAGGGGAAACTGACTGTATTTGAGGGGAAACTGACTGTATTTGAGGGGAAACTGGCTGTATTTGAGGGGAAACTGACTGTATTTGAGGGGAAACTGTCTGTATTTAAGGGGAAACTGGCTGAATTTGATGGGGAAACTGGCTGCAGTTGATGGGCAAACTGGCTGCAGTTGATGGGAAACTGGCTGCATTTGAGGGGAAACTGGCTGCAGTTGATGGGGAAACTGGCTGAATTTGAGGGGAAACTGGCTGCATTTGAGGGGAAAATGGCTGTATTTGAGGGGAAACTGGCTGTATTTGAGGGGAAACTGGCTGCATTTGAGGGGAAACTGGCTGTATTTGAGGGGAAACTGGCTGAATTTGATGGGGAAACTGGCTGCATTTGATGGGCAAACTGGCTGCATTTGATGGGGAAACTGGCTGCATTTGAGGGGAAACTGGCAACATTTGAGGGGAAACTGGCTGCATTTGATGGGCAAACTGGCTGCATTTGATGGGGAAACTGGCTGCATTTGAGGGGAAACTGGCTGCATTTGAGGGGGAAACTGGCTGCATTTGAGGGGAAACTGGCTGCATTTGAGGAGAAACTGGCTGCATTTGAGGGGAAACTATCTGCATTTGAGGGGAAACTGGCTGTATTTGAGGGGAAACTGGCTGCATTTGAGGGGAAACTATCTGCATTTGAGGGGAAACTGGCTGTATTTGAGGGGAAACTGGCTGCATTTGAGGGGAAACTGGCTGCATTTGAGGGGAAACTGTCTGTATTTGAGGGGGAACTATCTGTATTTGAGGAGAAACTGGCTGCATTTGAGGGGAAACTGGCTGCATTTGAGGGGAAACTGACTGCATTTGATGGGGAAACTATCTGTATTTGAGGAGAAACTGGCTGCATTTGAGAGGAAACTGGCTGCATTTGAGGGGAAATGGCTGTATTTGAGGGGAAACTGGCTGCATTTGAGGGGAAACTGTCTGTATTTGAGGGGAAACTGGCTGAATTTGATGGGGAAACTGGCTGTATTTGAGGGCAAACTGGCTGAATTTGAGGGGAAACTGTCTGTATTTAAGGGGAAACTGGCTGAATTTGATGGGGAAACTGGCTGCAGTTGATGGGCAAACTGGCTGCAGTTGATGGGAAACTGGCTGCATTTGAGGGGAAACTGGCTGCAGTTGATGGGGAAACTGGCTGAATTTGAGGGGAAACTGGCTGCATTTGAGGGGAAAATGGCTGTATTTGAGGGGAAACTGGCTGTATTTGAGGGGAAACTGGCTGCATTTGAGGGGAAACTGGCTGTATTTGAGGGGAAACTGGCTGAATTTGATGGGGAAACTGGCTGCATTTGATGGGCAAACTGGCTGCATTTGATGGGGAAACTGGCTGCATTTGAGGGGAAACTGGCAACATTTGAGGGGAAACTGGCTGCATTTGATGGGCAAACTGGCTGCATTTGATGGGGAAACTGGCTGCATTTGAGGGGAAACTGGCTGCATTTGATGGGGAAACTGGCTGCATTTGAGGGGAAACTGGCTGCATTTGAGGGGAAACTGGCTGCATTTCAGGGGAAACTATCTGCATTTGAGGGGAAACTGGCTGTATTTGAGGGGAAACTGGCTGCATTTGAGGGGAAACTATCTGCATTTGAGGGGAAACTGGCTGTATTTGAGGGGAAACTGGCTGCATTTGAGGGGAAACTGGCTGCATTTGAGGGGAAACTGTCTGTATTTGAGGGGGAACTATCTGTATTTGAGGAGAAACTGGCTGCATTTGAGGGGAAACTGTCTGCATTTGAGGGGAAACTGGCTGCATTTGAGGGGAAACTGACTGCATTTGATGGGGAAACTATCTGCATTTGAGGGGAAACTGGCTGTATTTGAGGGGAAATTGGCTGCATTTGAGGGGAAACTGGCTGCATTTGAGGGGAAACTGTCTGTATTTGAGGGGGAACTATCTGTATTTGAGGGGAAACTGGCTGCATTTGAGGGGAAACTGGCTGTATTTGAGGGGAAACTGACTGTATTTGAGGGGAAACTGACTGTATTTGAGGGGAAACTGGCTGTATTTGAGGGGAAACTGGCTGTATTTGAGGGGAAACTGACTGTATTTGAGGGGAAACTGTCTGTATTTAAGGGGAAACTGGCTGAATTTGATGGGGAAACTGGCTGCAGTTGATGGGCAAACTGGCTGCAGTTGATGGGAAACTGGCTGCATTTGAGGGGAAACTGGCTGCAGTTGATGGGGAAACTGGCTGAATTTGAGGGGAAACTGGCTGCATTTGAGGGGAAAATGGCTGTATTTGAGGGGAAACTGGCTGTATTTGAGGGGAAACTGGCTGCATTTGAGGGGAAACTGGCTGTATTTGAGGGGGAACTGGCTGAATTTGATGGGGAAACTGGCTGCATTTGATGGGCAAACTGGCTGCATTTGATGGGGAAACTGGCTGCATTTGAGGGGAAACTGGCAACATTTGAGGGGAAACTGGCTGCATTTGATGGGCAAACTGGCTGCATTTGATGGGGAAACTGGCTGCATTTGAGGGGAAACTGGCTGCATTTGATGGGGAAACTGGCTGCATTTGAGGGGAAACTGGCTGCATTTGAGGAGAAACTGGCTGCATTTGAGGGGAAACTATCTGCATTTGAGGGGAAACTGGCTGTATTTGAGGGGAAACTGGCTGCATTTGAGGGGAAACTATCTGCATTTGAGGGGAAACTGGCTGTATTTGAGGGGAAACTGGCTGCATTTGAGGGGAAACTGGCTGCATTTGAGGGGAAACTGTCTGTATTTGAGGGGGAACTATCTGTATTTGAGGAGAAACTGGCTGCATTTGAGGGGAAACTGGCTGCATTTGAGGGGAAACTGACTGCATTTGATGGGGAAACTATCTGTATTTGAGGAGAAACTGGCTGCATTTGAGAGGAAACTGGCTGCATTTGAGGGGAAATGTCTGTATTTGAGGGGAAACTGGCTGCATTTGAGGGGAAACTGTCTGTATTTGAGGGGAAACTGGCTGAATTTGATGGGGAAACTGGCTGTATTTGAGGGCAAACTGGCTGAATTTGAGGGGAAACTGGCTGTATTTAAGGGGAAACTGGCTGAATTTGATGGGGAAACTGGCTGCAGTTGATGGGCAAACTGGCTGCATTTGATGGGAAACTGGCTGCATTTGAGGGGAAACTGGCTGCAGTTGATGGGGAAACTGGCTGAATTTGAGGGGAAACTGGCTGCATTTGAGGGGAAAATGGCTGTATTTGAGGGGAAACTGGCTGTATTTGAGGGGAAACTGGCTGCATTTGAGGGGAAACTGGCTGTATTTGAGGGGAAACTGGCTGAATTTGATGGGGAAACTGGCTGCATTTGATGGGCAAACTGGCTGCATTTGATGGGGAAACTGGCTGCATTTGAGGGGAAACTGGCAACATTTGATGGGCAAACTGGCTGCATTTGATGGGGAAACTGGCTGCATTTGAGGGGAAACTGGCAACATTTGAGGGGAAACTGGCTGCATTTGATGGGCAAACTGGCTGCATTTGATGGGGAAACTGGCTGCATTTGAGGGGAAACTGGCTGCATTTGATGGGGAAACTGGCTGCATTTGAGGGGAAACTGGCTGCATTTGAGGAGAAACTGGCTGCATTTCAGGGGAAACTATCTGCATTTGAGGGGAAACTGGCTGTATTTGAGGGGAAACTGGCTGCATTTGAGGGGAAACTATCTGCATTTGAGGGGAAACGGGCTGTATTTGAGGGGAAACTGGCTGCATTTGAGGGGAAACTGGCTGCATTTGAGGGGAAACTGTCTGTATTTGAGGGGGAACTATCTGTATTTGAGGAGAAACTGGCTGCATTTGAGGGGAAACTGTCTGCATTTGAGGGGAAACTGGCTGCATTTGAGGGGAAACTGACTGCATTTGATGGGGAAACTATCTGCATTTGAGGGGAAACTGGCTGTATTTGAGGGGAAATTGGCTGCATTTGAGGGGAAACTGTCTGCATTTGAGGGGAAACTGTCTGTATTTGAGGGGGAACTATCTGTATTTGAGGAGAAACTGGCTGCATTTGAGGGGAAACTGGCTGTATTTGAGGGGAAACTGGCTGTATTTGAGGGGAAACTGGCTGTATTTGAGGGGAAACTGGCTGTATTTGAGGGGAAACTGGCTGTATTTGAGGGGAAACTGACTGTATTTGAGGGGAAACTGTCTGTATTTAAGGGGAAACTGGCTGAATTTGATGGGGAAACTGGCTGCAGTTGATGGGCAAACTGGCTGCAGTTGATGGGAAACTGGCTGCATTTGAGGGGAAACTGGCTGCAGTTGATGGGGAAACTGGCTGAATTTGAGGGGAAACTGGCTGCATTTGAGGGGAAAATGGCTGTATTTGAGGGGAAACTGGCTGTATTTGAGGGGAAACTGGCTGCATTTGAGGGGAAACTGGCTGTATTTGAGGGGAAACTGGCTGAATTTGATGGGGAAACTGGCTGCATTTGATGGGCAAACTGGCTGCATTTGATGGGGAAACTGGCTGCATTTGAGGGGAAACTGGCAACATTTGAGGGGAAACTGGCTGCATTTGAAGGGCAAACTGGCTGCATTTGAGGGGAAACTGGCTGCATTTGAGGGGAAACTGGCTGCATTTGATGGGGAAACTGGCTGCATTTGAGGGGAAACTGGCTGCATTTGAGGAGAAACTGGCTGCATTTGAGGGGAAACTATCTGCATTTGAGGGGAAACTGGCTGTATTTGAGGGGAAACTGGCTGCATTTGAGGGGAAACTATCTGCATTTGAGGGGAAACTGGCTGTATTTGAGGGGAAACTGGCTGCATTTGAGGGGAAACTGGCTGCATTTGAGGGGAAACTGTCTGTATTTGAGGGGGAACTATCTGTATTTGAGGAGAAACTGGCTGCATTTGAGGGGAAACTGGCTGCATTTGAGGGGAAACTGACTGCATTTGATGGGGAAACTATCTGTATTTGAGGAGAAACTGGCTGCATTTGAGAGGAAACTGGCTGCATTTGAGGGGAAATGTCTGTATTTGAGGGGAAACTGGCTGCAGTTGATGGGGAAACTGGCTGCCTTTGAGGGGAAACTGGCTGCATTTGATGGGGAAACTGGCTGCATTTGAGGGGAAACTATCTGCATTTGAGGAGAAACTGGCTGCATTTGAGGGGAAACTATCTGCATTTGAGGGGAAACTGGCTGCATTTGAGGGGAAACTATCTGCATTTGAGGGGAAACTGGCTGTATTTGAGGGGAAACTGGCTGCATTTGAGGGGAAACTATCTGCATTTGAGGGGAAACTGGCTGTATTTGAGGGGAAATTGGCTGCATTTGAGGGGAAACTGTCTGCATTTGAGGGGAAACTGTCTGTATTTGAGGGGGAACTATCTGTATTTGAGGAGAAACTGGCTGCATTTGAGGGGAAACTGGCTGTATTTGAGGGGAAACTGACTGTATTTGAGGGGAAACTGACTGTATTTGAGGGGAAACTGGCTGTATTTGAGGGGAAACTGGCTGTATTTGAGGGGAAACTGACTGTATTTGAGGGGAAACTGTCTGTATTTAAGGGGAAACTGGCTGAATTTGATGGGGAAACTGGCTGCAGTTGATGGGCAAACTGGCTGCAGTTGATGGGAAACTGGCTGCATTTGAGGGGAAACTGGCTGCAGTTGATGGGGAAACTGGCTGAATTTGAGGGGAAACTGGCTGCATTTGAGGGGAAAATGGCTGTATTTGAGGGGAAACTGGCTGTATTTGAGGGGAAACTGGCTGCATTTGAGGGGAAACTGGCTGTATTTGAGGGGAAACTGGCTGAATTTGATGGGGAAACTGGCTGCATTTGATGGGCAAACTGGCTGCATTTGATGGGGAAACTGGCTGCATTTGAGGGGAAACTGGCAACATTTGAGGGGAAACTGGCTGCATTTGAAGGGCAAACTGGCTGCATTTGATGGGGAAACTGGCTGCATTTGAGGGGAAACTGGCTGCATTTGATGGGGAAACTGGCTGCATTTGAGGGGAAACTGGCTGCATTTGAGGAGAAACTGGCTGCATTTGAGGGGAAACTATCTGCATTTGAGGGGAAACTGGCTGTATTTGAGGGGAAACTGGCTGCATTTGAGGGGAAACTATCTGTATTTGAGGGGAAACTGGCTGTATTTGAGGGGAAACTGGCTGCATTTGAGGGGAAACTGGCTGCATTTGAGGGGAAACTGTCTGTATTTGAGGGGGAACTATCTGTATTTGAGGAGAAACTGGCTGCATTTGAGGGGAAACTGGCTGCATTTGAGGGGAAACTGACTGCATTTGATGGGGAAACTATCTGTATTTGAGGAGAAACTGGCTGCATTTGAGAGGAAACTGGCTGCATTTGAGGGGAAATGTCTGTATTTGAGGGGAAACTGGCTGCATTTGAGGGGAAACTGTCTGTATTTGAGGGGAAACTGGCTGAATTTGATGGGGAAACTGGCTGTATTTGAGGGCAAACTGGCTGAATTTGAGGGGAAACTGTCTGTATTTAAGGGGAAACTGGCTGAATTTGATGGGGAAACTGGCTGCAGTTGATGGGCAAACTGGCTGCAGTTGATGGGAAACTGGCTGCATTTGAGGGGAAACTGGCTGCAGTTGATGGGGAAACTCGCTGAATTTGAGGGGAAACTGGCTGCATTTGAGGGGAAAATGGCTGTATTTGAGGGGAAACTGGCTGTATTTGAGGGGAAACTGGCTGCATTTGAGGGGAAACTGGCTGTATTTGAGGGGAAACTGGCTGTATTTGATGGGGAAACTGGCTGCATTTGATGGGCAAACTGGCTGCATTTGATGGGGAAACTGGCTGCATTTGAGGGGAAACTGGCAACATTTGAGGGGAAACTGGCTGCATTTGATGGGCAAACTGGCTGCATTTGATGGGGAAACTGGCTGCATTTGAGGGGAAACTGGCTGCATTTGATGGGGAAACTGGCTGCATTTGAGGGGAAACTGGCTGCATTTGAGGAGAAACTGGCTGCATTTGAGGGGAAACTATCTGCATTTGAGGGGAAACTGGCTGTATTTGAGGGGAAACTGGCTGCATTTGAGGGGAAACTATCTGCATTTGAGGGGAAACTGGCTGTATTTGAGGGGAAACTGGCTGCATTTGAGGGGAAACTGGCTGCATTTGAGGGGAAACTGTCTGTATTTGAGGGGGAACTATCTGTATTTGAGGAGAAACTGGCTGCATTTGAGGGGAAACTGGCTGCATTTGAGGGGAAACTGGCTGCATTTGAGGGGAAACTGACTGCATTTGATGGGGAAACTATCTGTATTTGAGGAGAAACTGGCTGCATTTGAGAGGAAACTGGCTGCATTTGAGGGGAAATGTCTGTATTTGAGGGGAAACTGGCTGCATTTGAGGGGAAACTGTCTGTATTTGAGGGGAAACTGGCTGAATTTGATGGGGAAACTGGCTGTATTTGAGGGCAAACTGGCTGAATTTGAGGGGAAACTGGTTGCAGTTGTTGGGGAAACTATCTGTATTTGAGGGGAAACTGGCTGCATTTGAGGGCAAACTGGATGCATTTGAGGGGAAACTGGCATCATTTGAGGGGAAACTGGCTGCATTTGATGGGGAAACTGGCTGCAATTGAGGGGAAACTGGCTGAATTTGATGGGGAAACTGGTTGCAGTTGATGGGCAAACTGGCTGAATTTGATGGGGGAAACTGGCTGAATTTGATGGGCAAATTGGATGCATTTGAGGGGAAACTGGTTGCATTTGATGAGGAAACTGGCATCGATGAAGGGGAAACTGACATCATTTGTGGGGGCAAACTGGTGGTGTTTGATAGGGCAAACTGGCGGCAATTGATGGGCACAGTGGCGGCAATTGATGGTTTGTTTGCGCCCCCCAAATTCTGAGCACCAGCCACCACTGGTTAGGGTTATAGGGAGGGTTAGTTGTAGGGTGACTAAGATGGTTAGCTAGGTCCTAGGAGGATTAGCAAGGTTACTAGATACTCACTTTTATGGACATTGGGGTCTTGGTTTGGCCATTTTTCCTCCCAAAGTTTCATGAATAAAGGAGTATAAAATGAAGAAACTGGCCTACGGGCCTCAACAACAAACATGCGTTTATACAAACTTCTCTTGCCTTCCCTACTCTCTTCAGCTGAGCTCCCAATAAATATCCGCCGGGGAATAAATTACTTCAGCATCGTTCTCTATCTATTTCCAGTTACTAAACACAGTAGACCAATCAGCTGGTGTCTTCTAAGATTTCCCAACCAATTTTAGCAATTAGGTCACATTAGCATGCATCATTTAACCTGTGAAAGTCGAAGTCCTCCATCTTCACATCTTGGCAACATCACTGGGACAAGGCAAGCGTAGAATCTGGCAAGGAGATAATTTTAACCAGCGCTGAAGGAAATGCCAACCGCGGCACCAAGAGAACGGGTCTTTGCCGATGATGAATGGCGTTGTAGTCTCTTGGAAAGATGCATCTTGAAGCCGTGGAGATTACAAGCGATGTACCGCCACGCCCCCAGCGATGAGCCGTTAATCGCGGATGATGGATCATTTACCGTATTCTTTTGTGACAAGTCGGGGGACCCAACGGATAGGCCACCACTCACCAATCATGCAATATTGAGATGTATAAATAGGATGATAAATTAAGGCGCGTAGAATGTGTTGACCTTCCAACAAGACCCTTTTTGATAGAGTGCTGCGCACCTGAGCGTCTCAACCAATAAATGAGGCAATGCGCAAGATAAATGATGGGGGCTTCCCCCATCCCAAAAGACGGTAAAGATAGTAACTACGGCGGCACCCAAGCGCCTTCGCCAAATGGAATGGTTTCTGTGGGAATTCCAAGATGATGGATGATCCAACCATCATCCATCATCTTGGAATTCCCACAGAAACCATTCCATTTGGCGAAGGCGCTTGGGTGCTGCCGTAGTTACTCAACGTAAAAAAGGAACCACACAAAATATTAATAGGATCATTATGAGTTTGAACTTCAAGAAGGCCATCTGCCGGGGTTTAGGTATGTTTTTTTTGGAAATTTACTATGTTGATATCTAAACATCTTCAGAAATCCTTGGAGTAAGGCCACCATGTTGTCGGGAGTTCAAATTCTTTTCTTTTTTTGGGACTTTCAGATAAAAACTGAAGCTCCCACCATCCAACCATCTCGTTTTCTGAATACAACTTGAGGGGGGGGGGGGGAATAACAACAAGGGGGTAGATTCAGGTAGCTTTGCCCCTTTTTTTACGGAGGCGCAGCGCACCGTTTTGCCGCTGCGCCTCCGTAAATTTCCTGCGCTACGCGCGATTCACGGAGCAGTGGCTCCGTAAATTGCGTGTGCGCTCCGGGAAAACTGCCCGGCGTAAGGGCGCGTAATTTAAATGATCCCGTAGGGGGCGTGGATCATTTAAATTAGGCCGAACGTAGTGCGCATGCTCCGTCGGGAAACTTTCCCGACGTGCATCGCGGCAAATGACGTCGCAAGGACGTCATTTGCTTCAAAGTGAACGTGAATGGCGTCCAGCGCCATTCACGATTCACTTACGCAAACGACGTAAAATTTCAACTTTGCGACGCGGGAACGACGGGTATACGTAACATTGGCTGCCCCTGCTATTAGCAGGAGCAGCCTTAGGCCGGGTACACACGGGAAAACATGTATGATGAAACCGGTCCGCCGGACCGTTTTCACCGTACATGTTTGCCCGGGGATTTCTGTACGATGGCTGTACTAACCATCGTACAGAAGTCCGCATGTAAACAATACGCGGGGCGTGGCCACGCCGTCGCCGCGACGATGACGCGGCGACGTGGGCGGCCCTGCCAGTTAAATGCTTCCACGCATGCGTCAAAGTCATTCGACGCATGCGAGGGATGGCGGGCGCTCGGACATGTACGGTAGGTCTGTACAGACGACCGAACATGTCCGAGCGGGCAGGATTCCAGCGGACGGTTTTAAAACAAGTCCAGGAATATTTGCCCGCTGGGAAAAGGCCCGGCGGGCAAATGTTTGCTGGGATCCTGCCCGCTCGGGCCTACACACGACCGAACATGTCTGCTGAAACTGGTCCGCGGACCAGTTTCAGCAGACATGTTTGGTCGTGTGTACAGGGCCTTACGCGAAACCCGACGTACGCAAACGACGTAAACTGCGTACGCAGGGCTCGCGTAGGGGTTGTGAATCGGCGTTGGTATGCAATTTGCCTACTGTACGCTGACCACAACGGGAACGCCCCCTAGCGGTCAACGTAAGAATGCAGCCTACGATATGACTGGCATAAGAGCCTTATGCCAGTCATATCTTAGGCTGCCGTCGGCGTAACGAGGTTCCTGAATCAGGAGCATTCGTAACGCCGGCGCAAGTAAGCAATTGCGCTGCGTAACTATTATTCAAATTGTTCTTTGAATCTACCCCAGTGTCTTTCTGTAAAAATCAAACAACGCTTAAACATGGACATCATGATCGCGGAGGTGTTTATCCACGGGCACGGTGACAATTTCTTCTACCTTTTATAACAATGATCTTTTTCATCTAAGATTAATTAACTGTTGCTAAATAGTTTTCGCGCACGCCCCCTATCCACAACGGATGGAGCATTGTTATGGAGATTGCCAGATAGCGTTACGAAGGAAGAGATGGGATGTCACACATTAATCAAATCTGAAAGGACGGAGAAGATGGATTATAAATTGAGATGCAAAAATATGTGTAAGGGAAATTTGTCTCCCAGTTAGACCCTTAACAAGCAAGCCCCCTAATTTCCTTACCTATTACTCGCCTAAACCTCGTGATTCATTCATCTGTATAACAACGTCTCAGTAATTCGCTCTCTGGCGTATGTCTTCGCCGAATAAAACTTTGAAGGATGAAGATGTAATTATCTTCTTTTTCTATCTTTCTAAAAGGGTTTTCTATATAAAAAACAAAAAACAAAAAAACATAAAAAAAACTGTTGTAGTATACAGCGTAAACTGTTGGCGCAATATAAATCGCGTATAATAATAATAATAATATTACATTCTAAAGTTTCATTTGAAAGCATTATTTTTTTTTTTTACAGCTTTTTTATGATGATACAAAAATAGGACTGAGAAAATATTATTACGGCATTTGTTCCATTGTTGAGCCTTTTGAAGCTCCCAATACAGCAAGGGGTAGGGAGTCAGTCAACAGTAAGTGGATCCAGACATGCCTGGGACAAACATAGACCTATTTTTTTTATTTATACTCAGACAAAATAATAATAATAAAAAAAAAAAATAGAAAAAAAATGTATGTACTTAAAAAAAATACATATTTAAAACACTTTTAGATTTTTAAAATATTTACATTTGCAAATGAAACAAAATGAAATAATAAACAAAAAAAAAAATAGAAAAAAATATATCTAGTACAAACATGAGACCAAAAGACCAAAATCCTCTCCTGTATACCTAACCAGTTCTTATCTCACCCCGGTACCCCCCCCCCCCCACCCCCTCCCCCATGGATCAGAGGGACTCTTTATTCAGCAATAACATTTATTACTTAACCACTTCAGCCCCGGACCATTTGGCTGGCCAAAGACCAGGCCACTTTTTGCGATTCGGCACTGCGTCGCTTTAACTGACAATTGCGCGGTCCTGCGACGTGGCTCCCGAACAAAAAATGACGTCCTTTTTTCCCCACAAATAGAGATTTTTTTTGATGGTATTTGATCACCTTTGCGGTTTTTATTTTTTTGCGCTACAAACAAAAATAGAGCGACAATTTTGGAAAAAAATGCAATATTTTTTACTTTTTGCTATAATAAATATCCCCAAAAACATATATAACATTTTTTTCCCTCAGTTTAGGCTGATACGTATTCTTCTACATATTTTTGGTAAAAAAAATCGCAATAAGCGTTTATCGATTGGTTTGCGCAAAATTTATAGCGTTTTCAAAATAGGGGATAGTTTTATTTTTTTATTTTTTTACTACTAATGGCGGCGATCAGCGATTTTTTTCGTGACTGCGACATTATGGCGGACACTTCAATTTTTTAAATTGGTCAATAAAAACGATCGTGTGTAGCCTCCAGAGCATTTTTCTCGACGAGAAAAATGGGCATTAATAATTTAGAACATGCTCTATTTGTTCTCGTCGTTTTTTCACATCGTCGTTTTTCTCGTCGTAAAAAAACGGTCGCGTGTACACTTTAACGAGGGGGGAAAAAACGCGCATGCTCAAAAGCAAGTTATGAGATGGAAAAATTAGCATAATCAGCCCAAAGGGTGGCGCCATTCGAATGGAACTTCCCCTTTATAGTGCCGTCGTACGTGTTGTACGGCACTGCGCTTTGCTTGAGCAATTTTTATCACGCTCGTGTGTAGGCAAGGCAGGCTCGAGAGGAATCACGTCGTTGTCTTTTTCCATGAAATGAATAACGGTTGTGTGTACGTGGCATTAGTCTTTAGCATGACCCAGCACTCCATGTGACATTGCCTACCCAGGCCCCAAGGTGTGATGTGTATGGAAGTAGGTGGCATGCCCTCAGCATCTCCTACCTGACCTGCAGGTCTCGGTTTTTCAGCTGGGCAATGCCGATCATAGTGGAGGGCGGCTATGGTAGGGATCAGTTCTTACACAGGACCACAGAGTGAGGATTCTTCTTGCATAGGGGATCACTTGCCACTTGCCTACCGGGCACTTACACTGCCCAGGCCATTTTCAGCTTTCAGAGCTGTCACACTTTGAATGACAATTGCGCGGTCATGCAACACTGAACACATTCAAATTTTTGTATCATTTTCTTCACACAAATAGAGCTTTCTGTTGGTGGTGTTTAATCACTGCTGGGTATTTATTTATTTTTTTTACAAAAAAAAAAAAAAGACCACAAATTTTGAAACAAAAATATGTTTTTTACTTAGTTCCTGTCAGTAAATTTTGTAACTAAGGGCCACATTCACGTAGGGAGTGCGTATTTGTGAGCGGGCGTAACATATCCTATTTACGTTACACCTCCGCAACTTTGACTGGCAAGTGCAGTATTCTCAAAGCAAAGTTGCGGCGGCGTAGCGTAAATAGGCCGGGGTAAGCCCGCCTAATTCAAATATGGAACATGTGGCGCGTGTTTTATGTTAATTTATTGTGACCCCCACGTAAATGACGCTTTTTACGAACGGCGCATGCGCCGTCCGTGAAAGTATCCCAGTACGCATGCTCCAAATTAACCCGCAAAAAGCCAATGCTTTTGACGTGAACGTAAATGACGCACAGCCCTATTCACCAACGACTTACGCAAACAACGTAATCGACGGAAAATTTGACGCTGGCCCAACGTCCATACTTAACATTGGCTGCGCCTCATATAGCAGGGGTAACTTTACGCCGGAAAAAGCCTTACGTAAACAGCGTATCTGTACTGTGACGGCCGGGCGTATGTTCGTGAATAGGCGTATCTAGCTGATTTACATATTTCAAGGCGTAAATCAGCGTACACGCCCCTAGCGGCCAGCTTAAATATGCAGTTAAGATACGACGGCGTAGGAGACTTACGCTGGTCGTATCTTAGAAAAATTCTGGCGTATCTGATTCTTTGAATCAGGCACCAAGATACGACGCCTCACACTCAGAGATACGACGGCGTATCTCCTACGTGAATCTGGGCCTAAGTATTTTTTCGCCTTCACTGATGTGCGTTGATGAGGCGACACTGATAGGCTGAACTGGTGAGCATTGATGAGGTGGCACTTATGGGCACTGATTAGGTGGCACTGATGAGGAGGCACTAATATGACGCACTTATGGGCACTGATATGTGGCACTGATGATCACTGATAGGCGGCACTGATGTGCACTAATAGGCATCACTGGTGGGCACTGACAAGCGGCATGGATAGACAGTACTGATGGGCACTGATGGGCATTGATGGTTGGCACTGATGAGCGACACTGATGGGCATTGATCGACAGCAGTGATGGGCATTGACGTGCAGCACTGGGCAGGAGAGGAGCCGGTACAACTGAAGGGAAGATTCATTATTTATTACCTTTCCTTCCATTTCAAGAGCTTCCCTTTCAAGCCTAATTTCCACCTTCGGCTGTCACATGTCAGTTCAGTATATGATGTCATAACTAAACTGCACTAAAATAATACATTTTTCATTTGGTCGATCTATATTTTCGAAAAGGGTTTCGTTTTAGATTGTCGCGGAGTGAAATACGTCTGTAAAATATTTACAAATGTCAGAAAGGAAGCGCTGGCGATATGGAGCACCTGGCGTCCCCCCGCGCCTCCGAGGCATCATTTGGCGCGATGAGAGCGAGCGTCTCAGGTCACAATTTAAATCTTTCCGCGATGCTGATAAAAGCAGATAAACATCAAAGCCCGATGGTTTATCGCCGCCCGGGAAATGGGAAATTAAACTTTGTCTCGGTGTGTTATTGCGCCCCGCGCTCCGCCAATTAAAAGTCCATTGATTCCCCGCTTTTTATGAGGCAAAAATATCTATATTTGAGCGGAGCTCCTTCCATGTTTGCACTTTTTTGCTTAAAAGCCTTTTACGTTCCTTGCGAGAGAAAAAGCCGATAATAAGGCCGGTGTCAGGATGAAGAATTGGGGTATTAGCTAAAAAAGAAACAATTTTCTCTACACGTTTCCGCTCGTTACAGCGAGGGCAGAAATTACGAGGAGGACGCGGCTTTGGTTCCTGACCACGGCGCCAAGACCGAATACATGGAAAACGCGGCATATTTATATAAGATCCATATTGATATTTAATTCTTTTTTTTTTTTTTTTTAGGGTTTGTGTCCCACTCACCTCTCCTGGAATCCAACGCTGGGTCACCCCTCCAACACTGTGGCCAATCAAGAGACAGCTCTCCTGATTGATGACAGTTTAAATTGCGACGTGACACAACGTGAGGTTCATTGTTTGAGGAAAGTATCACTATTCTTTAGCTGAGCATCCCTGCTGCTGTACCTCAAAAATATCCCCCCTGCACCCCAATAATATCTAGTGTTCCCTTTGTGTCCCTATAGCTCCAAACATCCCCAGTATACCCCAGTGTCTTGTGGTGTACTCTGTGCACCCCTGTGCCTCCAAGTGTCACCAGTGTGATGTAGTGTGCCCTGTGCACCCCTGTGCCTCCAAGTGTCACCAGTGTGATGTAGTGTGCCCTGTGCACCCCTGTGCCTCCAAGTGTCACCAGTGTACCCCAGGGCAATCTGCCTTCTGCACCCCTGTTCCTCCAAGTGTCACCACTACACCCAGTGTTGTCTAGTACACCCTGTGTACCCCTGAGCCTCCGAATGTCACTGGTGTCATGTAGTATGCCCTGTGCACCCCTGTGCCTCCAAGTATCACCAGTGTACCCCAGGGTAATCTAGAGCACCCTGTGTGCCCCCATTCCTCCAAATGTCACCAGTGTACCCCAGGGTAATCTAGAGCACCCTGTGTGCCCCCATTCCTCCAAATGTCACCACTGAACCTCAGAGTAATCTAGAGCACCCTGTGTGCCCCCATTCCTCCAAATGTCACCTGTGTACCCCAGGGTAATCTAGAGCACCATGTGTGCCCCCATTCCTCCAAATGTCACCAGTGCACCCCAGTATCATCTAGTGCACTCTGTGTGCCCCCCACCCCTGCAAGTGTCCACCAGCATCACCTAGTGTCCCCTGCTTGCCCCCAGGGCTGCAAGTGTTACTAGTGTCATCTAGTGTTCCCTGTGCACTCCCATGCCTCCAAGTGTCACCGGTGTACCCCAGTGTCATCCAGTGTGCCTTGTGCACCCCTGTTCCTCCAAGGGTCACCAGTGTACCCCAGTGTCATCCAGTGTGCCTTGTGCACCCCTGTTCCTCCAAGTGTCACCAGTACACCCAGTGTCGTCTAGTACACCATGTGTGTCCATGAGCATCCAAGTGTCACCAGTGTCATGTAGTGTGCCCTGTGCACCCCTGTTCCTCCAATGGTCACCAGTGTATGCCAGTGTAATCTAGTGTGCCTTGTGCACCTCTGTTCCTCCAAGTATCACCAGTACACTCAGTGTTGTTTAGAACACCATGTGTGTCCCTGAGCCTCCAAGTGTCACCAGTGTCATGTAGTGTGCCCTGTGCACCCCTGTGCCTCCAAGTGTCACCAGTGTCATGTAGTGTGCCCTGTGCACCCCTGTGCCTCCAAGTGTCACCAGTGTACCCCAGGGTAATCTAAAGCACCCTGTGTGCCCCCATTCCTCCAAATGTCACCAGTGTACCCCAGGGTAATCTAGAGCACCCTGTGTGCCTCCATGCCTCCAAATGTCACCAGTGTACCCCAGTATCATCTAGTGCACTATGTGTGCCCCCCACCCCTGCAAGTGTTCACCAGAATCACCCAGTGTTCCCTGTGCACTCCCATGCTTCCAAGTGTCACCAGTGTACCCCAGTGTCATCCAGTGTGCCTTGTGCACCCCTGTTCCTTCAAGGGTCACCAGTGTACCCCAGGGTAATCTAGAGCACCCTGTGTGCCTCCATGCCTCCAAATGTCACCAGTGTACCCCAGTATCATCTAGTGCACTCTGTGTGCCCCCCACCCCTGCAAGTGTTCACCAGAATCACCCAGTGTTCCCTGTGCACTCCCATGCTTCCAAGTGTCACCAGTGTACCCCAGTGTCATCCAGTGTGCCTTGTGCACCCCTGTTCCTTCAAGGGTCAACAGTGTACCCCAGTGTCATCCAGTGTGCCTTGTGCACCCCTGTTTCTCCAAGGGTCACCAGTGTATCCCAGTGGGATCTATTGTGCCTTGTGCACCTCTGTTTCTCCAAGTGTCACCAGTGTATCCCAGGGTAATCTAGTGTGCCTTTTGCACCCCTTTTTCTCCAAGTGTCACCAGTGTATCCCAGTGTAACCTAATGTGCCTTGTGCACCCCTGTTCCTCCAAGTGTCACCAGTACACCCAGTGTCGTCTTGTACACCATGTGTGCCCCTAAGCCTCCAAGTGTCACCAGTGTCATGTAGTGTGCCCTGTGTACCCCTGTGCCTCAAAGTGTCATCAGTGTACCCCAGGGTAATCTAGAGCACCATGTGTGCCCCCATGCCTCAAAGTGTCACCAGTGTCATGTAGTGTGCCCTTTGCACCCCTGTGCCTCCAAGTGTCACACGTGTACCCCAGGGTAATCTAGAGCACCCTGTGTGCCCCCATGCCTTCAAATGACACTAGTGCACCCCAGTATCATCTAGTGAACTCTGTGTGCCCCCACCCCTGCAAGTGTCCACCAGCATGACGTAGTGTTCCCCATGTGCCCCATGGCTGCAAGTGTTACTAGTGTCATCTTGTGTTCCCTGTGCACTCCCATGCTTAAGTGTCACCAGTGTATCTTGTGCACCCCTGTGGCTCCAAGTGTCACCAGTGTATGCCAATGTAATCTAGTGTGCCTTGTGCACCCCTGTTCCTCCAAGTGTCACCACTAAACCCACCATGTGTGCCCCTAAGCCTCAAAGTGTCACCAGTGTCATCTAGTGTGCCCTGTGCACCCCTGTGTCTCCAAGTGCACCCCAGTGTCATCTAAAATCCCCAGTATGCTCCTGTGCCTCCAAGTGTCATGCCATGGCATCACAAAATCCTTTAGTGCACCCAGAGCATTTAGTGACACCAGTGAGCCTTCTGATTCCAAGTGGACTCAGACCATCCTGATTGGACACTGAATTACAGACCAGTTAGCCTAACATCAATAGTATGTAAGCTCTTGGAGGGGATGTTAAGGGACTATATACAAGATTTTATTATTGAGAGCAGTATCATTAGCAGTAATCAGCATGGATTCACGAGGAATCGTTTTTGCCTAACCAATCTATTAACCTTCTATGAGGAGTTGAGCTGCCATCTAGATGAAGAAAGGCCCGTAGACGTGGTGTATCTGGATAAAGGAAGGCCCGTAGCCGTGGTGTATCTGGATAAAGGAAGGCCCGTAGACATGGTGTATCTGGATAAAGGAAGGCCCGTAGACGTGGTGTATCTGGATAAAGGAAGGCCCGTAGCCGTGGTGTATCTGGATAAAGGAAGGCCCGTAGACGTGGTGTATCTGGATAAAGGAAGGCCCATAGACATGGTGTATCTGGATAAAGGAAGGCCCGTAGCCGTGGTGTATCTGGATAAAGGAAGGCCCGTAGCCGTGGTGTATCTGGATAAAGGAAGGCCCGTAGACGTGGTGTATCTGGATAAAGGAAGGCCCGTAGCCGTGGTGTATCTGGATAAAGGAAGGCCCGTAGCCGTGGTGTATCTGGATAAAGGAAGGCCCGTAGCCGTGGTGTATCTGGATAAAGGAAGGCCCGTAGCCGTGGTGTATCTGGATAAAGGAAGACCCGTAGACATGGTGTATCTGGATAAAGGAAGGCCCGTAGATGTGGTGTATCTGGATAAAGGAAGGCCTGTAGACGTGGTGTATCTGGATAAAGGAAGGCCTGTAGACGTGGTGTATCTGGATAAAGGAAGGCCCGTAGACGTGGTGTATCTAGATAAAGGAAGGCCCGTAGACATGGTGTATCTGGATAAAGGAAGGCCCGTAGACGTGGTGTATCTGGATAAAGGAAGGCCCGTAGACGTGGTTTATCTGGATAAAGGAAGGCCCGTAGACATGGTGTATCTGGATAAAGGAAGGCCCGTAGACATGGTGTATCTGGATAAAGGAAGGCCCGTAGCCGTGGTGTATCTGGATAAAGGAAGGCCCGTAGCCGTGGTGTATCTGGATAAAGAAAGGCCCGTAGACGTGGTGTATCTGGATAAAGGAAGGCCCGTAGATGTGGTGTATCTGGATAAAGGAAGGCCCGTAGCCGTGGTGTATCTGGATAAAGAAAGGCCCGTAGACGTGGTGTATATGGATAAAGGAAGGCCCGTAGCTGTGGTGTATCTGGATAAAGGAAGGCCCGTAGACGTGGTGTATCTGGATAAAGGAAGGCCCGTAGACATGGTGTATCTGGATAAAGGAAGGCCCGTAGACGTGGTGTATCTGGATAAAGGAAGGCCCGTAGACGTGGTGTATCTGGATAAAGGAAGGCCCGTAGACATGGTGTATCTGGATAAAGGAAGGCCCGTAGACGTGGTGTATCTGGATAAAGGAAGGCCCGTAGACGTGGTGTATCTGGATAAAGGAAGGCCCGTAGACATGGTGTATCTGGATAAAGGAAGGCCCGTAGCCGTGGTGTATCTGGATAAAGGAAGGCCCGTAGACGTGGTGTATCTGGATAAAGGAAGCCCCGTAGACGTGGTGTATCTGGATAAAGGAAGGCCCATAGATGTGGTGTATCTGGATAAAGAAAGGCCCGTAGACGTGGTGTATCTGGATAAAGGAAGGCCCGAAGACGTGGTGTATCTGGATAAAGAAAGGCCCGTAGCCGTGGTGTATCTGGATAAAGAAAGGCCCGTAGACGTGGTGTATCTGGATAAAGGAAGGCCCGTAGATGTGGTGTATCTGGATAAAGGAAGGCCCGTAGACATGGTGTATCTGGATAAAGGAAGGCCCGTAGACATGGTGTATCTGGATAAAGGAAGGCCCGTAGACATGGTGTATCTGGATAAAGGAAGGCCCGTAGCCGTGGTGTATCTGGATAAAGGAAGGCCCGTAGACGTGGTGTATCTGGATAAAGGAAGCCCCGTAGACGTGGTGTATCTGGATAAAGGAAGGCCCATAGATGTGGTGTATCTGGATAAAGAAAGGCCCGTAGACGTGGTGTATCTGGATAAAGGAAGGCCCGAAGACGTGGTGTATCTGGATAAAGAAAGGCCCGTAGCCGTGGTGTATCTGGATAAAGGAAGGCCCGTAGCCGTGGTGTATCTGGATAAAGGAAGGCCCGTAGCCGTGGTGTATCTGGATAAAGAAAGGCCCATAGACGTGGTGTATCTGGATAAAGGAAGGCCCGTAGCTGTGGTGTATCTGGATAAAGGAAGGCCCGTAGCCGTGGTGTATCTGGATAAAGGAAGGCCCGTAGCCGTGGTGTATCTGGATAAAGGAAGGCCCGTAGCCGTGGTGTATCTGGATAAAGGAAGGCCCGTAGCCGTGGTGTATCTGGATAAAGAAAGGCCCGTAGACGTGGTGTATCTGGATAAAGGAAGGCCCGTAGATGTGGTGTATCTGGATAAAGGAAGGCCCGTAGCCGTGGTGTATCTGGATAAAGAAAGGCCCGTAGACGTGGTGTATATGGATAAAGGAAGGCCTGTAGCTGTGGTGTATCTGGATAAAGGAAGGCCCGTAGACGTGGTGTATCTGGATAAAGGAAGGCCCGTAGACATGGTGTATCTGGATAAAGGAAGGCCCGTAGACGTGGTGTATCTGGATAAAGGAAGGCCCGTAGACATGGTGTATCTGGATAAAGGAAGGCCCGTAGACATGGTGTATCTGGATAAAGGAAGGCCCATAGCCGTGGTGTATCTGGATAAAGGAAGGCCCGTAGACGTGGTGTATCTGGATAAAGGAAGCCCCGTAGACGTGGTGTATCTGGATAAAGGAAGGCCCATAGATGTGGTGTATCTGGATAAAGAAAGGCCCGTAGACGTGGTGTATCTGGATAAAGGAAGGCCCGAAGACGTGGTGTATCTGGATAAAGAAAGGCCCGTAGCCGTGGTGTATCTGGATAAAGAAAGGCCCGTAGACATGGTGTATCTGGATAAAGGAAGGCCCGTAGACGTGGTGTATCTGGATAAAGGAAGGCCCGTAGACATGGTGTATCTGGATAAAGGAAGGCCCGTAGACATGGTGTATCTGGATAAAGGAAGGCCCGTAGCCGTGGTGTATCTGGATAAAGGAAGGCCCGTAGATGTGGTGTATCTGGATAAAGGAAGCCCCGTAGACGTGGTGTATCTGGATAAAGAAAGGCCCGTAGACATGGTGTATCTGGATAAAGGAAGGCCCGTAGACGTGGTGTATCTGGATAAAGGAAGGCCCGTAGACGTGGTGTATCTGGATAAAGGAAGGCCCGTAGACGTGGTGTATCTGGATAAAGGAAGGCCCGTAGACGTAATGTATCTGGGTAAAGGAAGGCCCGTACACGTGGTGTATCTGGATAAAGGAAGGCCCGTAGCCGTGGTGTATCTGGATAAAGGAAGGCCCGTAGATGTGGTGTATCTGGATAAAGGAAGGCCCGTAGACGTGGTGTATCTGGATAAAGGAAGGCCCGTAGACATGGTGTATCTGGATAAAGGAAGGCCCGTAGACGTGGTGTATCTGGATAAAGGAAGGCCCGTAGACGTGGTGTATCTGGATAAAGGAAGGCCCGTAGATGTGGTGTATCTGGATAAAGAAAGGCCCATAGACATGGTGTATCTGGATAAAGGAAGGCCCGTAGACGTGGTGTATCTGGATTTTGCAAAAGCATTTGACACAGTTCCCCATATACGTTTACTGTACAAAGTAAGGTCCGTTGGCATGGACCATAGGGTGAGTACATGGATTGAAACCTGGCTACAAGGGCGAGTTCAGAGGGTGGGAGTACTCGGAATGGTCAGGGGTGGGTAGTGGGGTCCCCCAGGGTTCTGTGCTGGGACCAATCCTGTTTAATTTGTTCATAATTGACCTTGAGGATGGGGCAATCCGTGCAATCTCTGTATTTGCTACGGACTACAGGAGAGTCAGGACGCTCTCTACATTGCAGATAAAGTGGGTGTCCTGACTCTCCTGTAGTCCAAGGGAGGGGGCGAGCACGACACTCCACACCAGGGAGAAAGCCTTGCGTTACTGTGTGGAGTTACAGACAGAAGAACAGGAAGTGAGGATTTCTCAGAAGAAATAAGGACATTTAAAAGCAAAATGGAAGGATGAGGTAAGTGAAGGAGGACTGCACTAAGGTAATGGAAGCTATTTGGGGAAAAAAAATGTGTACCTTTACAACCCCTTTAAAGAGACTTCGGCAGCCATACTGGGTGTGAGGAAACCTTTTAAATGATAAAACACAGAGGACCAACACCAGCAGATGACACGGCTCCCCAAATCACCAAGGACTGTGGTTCCTTGGTTCCACCCCCTACCCACCTCCCAGCACTATTCCTTGGCTCCACCTCCTACCGACCTCTGAGCACCATTCATTGGTTTCACCCCTACCCACCTCTGAGAAACATTTCTTGGTTCCACCCCCTACCCACCTCCAAGCACCATTCTTTGGTTCCAGCCCTCCCCACCTCTGAGCACCATTCTTTTTCTCCGCCCCTACCCACCTCCGAGCACCATTCCTTGGTTCCACTCCCTACCCATCTCCGAGCACTGTTCCTTGGTTCCAGCCCTCCCCACCTCTGAGCACCATTCCTTTTCTCCGCCCCTACCCACCTCCGAGCACCATTCCTTGGTTCCACCCCCTACCCACCTCCGAGCACCATTCCTTGGTTCCACTCCCTACCCATCCATGAGCACCATTCTTTGGTTCCAGCCCCTCCCCACCTCTGAGCACCATTCCTTTTCTCTGCCCCTACCCACCTCCGAGCACCATTCCTTGGTTCCACTCCCTACCCACCTCCGAGCACCATTCCTTGGTTCCACTCCCTACCCATCTCCGAGCACCGTTCCTTGGTTCCACCCCCCACCCACCTCCGAGCACTATTCCTTGGTTCCACCCCCTACCCACCTCCAAGCTCCAAGATCATTCCGTGATCACTGGTTCTCCTGGGTCAGAAGCTACCCAGAAAAGATTGAAACCAAAAGTCCGCCTGGTGCTCTACATTTCCAGAAGGAGGTCAGCGGCCCATATTCCGCTCAGTCCAGGCTTCCATTAAAACGCGAGTCCCGCCGCGTTCCAAAGAAAAGTAGGCGTTCATCTGTCCAATGAGGATGTAAAGCCAGAAACAGAAGAGAAAGAGGAAGAAAACTTTGAAATGAGGTTAAGTTGGTCGGGGCTGACAAGTGCTCTGCGTGCATTTTATGACACTTTTGCATAAATATATGCAGAATAGACAGAGAGAGAATATGTGATTAATTTGTGATGAGAGGCTCGCCTCCAGTGCCCATTGATCTCAGGAGCCACAAGGTATAAAATCAAATATGACATGAAACAGCCGACACCAGTCCAAGCATCCTACCCCAGTCCTCCGATCTAGTCCCTTGATCTCCCCGTTCCTCCTGGGGGCCCTCTCTTTATTTACAGCGATAATCAATACAGCTCATTCATAATTCATTCCCCTCCCTCTCTCCCCGCAGTAACACATTTTTTTTGGATCCTTAACTGCCAGGAATGACTTGTTAATATTCACCCAGCTCAATCCTCTCTCATATGAAGGACACCCTGAAAGGCTGTATAATTGGGCTGAGGTTCCCGCGCTGTGACCTTGTCAAACGTATGCGCGATCTTCAACATTTCACAAAAAAAAAAAGAGAGAGAAAATCAAAACTCGCTTTTAAGAGTAAGAGAGAGACGAGGGCACCTGTCAATAGCATTCCACTCAAGATCGGCAGGATACGTGAATAAAAAAAAAACGCGTTCAGGGTCGCGGAAACGAGCCGGAGGTTCGATGGCGCGGAGACGAAGCGGTTAAAGCGGCGCTCCCCCCCTCGAAGGCCGCCAGGTGCGCAAACACAGAGACATCGATGATCAAAACGGCGCTCGTGTGATCTCCAAAGTTTAACGAGGCCGCGAATATTTTTTTTTATTTAATAATGCAGAGAAAAAGATTATCGGGCCCTCAGCGCCGGGGAAATTACCATATCCTAAAGAATATAAAAGTGCGGTAATAAAAATCCTCTAAGAATTGCATATTGATCCATCGCTGGTTGGATTAGTTCACATTACGGCGGGCGCGCGTCGGAATTCCCACCAGCAATAACTAAATTGTCATATATATATCAGAGGACGGGCGTCTTCATTTCCTAAGCACTTATAGATTTTCCTAATTGGTCGGTTACAGCACATGAATAACTTTGAATTGCAGATTACGCATACGACTCCGCCGCTGAATAAAAAAAAAAGAAGGGTTCTCTGGCTTCTGTTCTTTTTAAGTATTCCGCCTGGCGAGGAAAAAAGAGGGCGAGAAAATATATATATATTTTTTTAAATGATTAACGAAGCGCTGACCTGAGATTGCCAGCGACGGTTCAGGAAGAGTGTACTACGATTCTAAAAATAGATACTAATTTCCTAAAATGATACAAAATTCTTCATCAGAAATACGACGCGACTCTTTGTAGCCAACAGATGGAGATTAGGGATGAGAGAACCTGGCCCGGGTTCAGATCAAGCCGGGTCCCGCGAACCCCAAAATTAGTGCTGAACCCCACTGTCAGGGACCTGCCAATAGGTTCCTCCATGCGCGCATGTGCGGGCACACTACTGCACAAGTTCAACAGCAGCAGCTGCCCGTACCTGTGCGCCGGCGCGCGCCAATGACGCGCGCGCGTGCACGACGGGTTAACGCACGATTGGCGGCATTTTTGCCTTTAAAAGCCAGCAGCTGCAGTGTCACTTTGCTGTCTGATGTGCAGCATTGTGCCAGTATCCTGTGACACTGTTTGAACCTGTTACCAGTACCGACCCGGCTCCGCCTGACCACCCGCACCTCTCCAGTCCGACCCTTGTCTTGCTCTGACCCTGCTCTGCTCTTATACCTACCGTTGCCAGACTTCCTGCCTGAACCTTGACCACGCCTAGATTGCATTAAGGTGAATTATTTTTTTCCATTTAAAACTCCTTTAATGGTTCAGCAAGAGAGTGTCTATACTATGATTCTAAAAATTAGGGTTGTCCCGATACCGATACCAGTATCGGTATAGGGACCGATACCGAGTATTTGCGGGAGTACTTGTACTCCCGCAAATGCCCCCGATGCCTGAATAGAATACTTGCCCCCCCCCCTTTCTTTTGAATAGCTGTATTTCCCGCTGCGCCGTGTATAGACACTCCCCCTTGCTCGGGATTGGACAGATCCGTCCAATCCCGAGCCAGGGGGAGTGTCTATACACGGCGCGGCAAGGAATGGACAGCTATTCAAACGAAAGTTGCCTGTAATGTTCCCCGCACGCTGATTAATGCGGCAGCGGCGGCGGCGGCATCATCATCTACTAGGTATGGGGGACATGGCTGCAATATATGGGGGGACATGGCTGGATATATGTGGGGGGACATGGCTGCATATATGTGGGGGGACATGGCTGCAATATGGGGGGGGGACATGGCTGGATATATGTGGGGGGACATGGCTGGATATATGTGGGGGGACATGGCTGGATATATGTGGGGGGACATGGCTGGATATAAGTGGGGGGACATGTCTGGATATAAGTGGGGGGACATGGCTGGATACATGTGAGGGGACATGGCTGCAATATATAGGGGGACATGGCTGGATATATGTGGGGGGACATGGCTGCAATATATGGGGGGACATGGCTGGATATATGTGGGGGGACATGGCTGCATATGTGGGGGGACATGACTGCATATATGTGGGGGGACATGGCTGCATATATGTGGGGGGACATGGCTGCATATATGTGGGGGGACATGGCTGCATATATGTGGGGGGACATGGTTGCATATATGTGGGGGGACATGGCTGCAATATGTGGGGGACATGGCTGCAATATGTGGGGGGACATGGCTGCAATATGTGGGGGGACATGGCTGCAATATGGGGGGGACATGGCTGCAATATGGGGGGGGACATGGCTGCATATATGTGGGGGGACATGGCTGCAATATGTGGGGGGACATGGCTGCAATATGTGGGGGGACATGGCTGCAATATGGGGGGGGACATGGCTGGATATATGTGGGGGGACATGCTGGATATATGTGGGGGGACATGGCTGGATATATGTGGGGGGACATGGCTGGATATATGTGGGGGGACATGGCTTGATATAAGTGGGGGGACATGGCTGGATATATGTGGGGGGACATGGCTGCAATATATGGGGGGACATGGCTGCAATATGTGGGGGGACATGGCTGGATATATGTGGGGGGACATGGCTGGATATATGTGGGGGGACATGGCTGGATATATGTGGGGGGACATGGCTGGATATATGTGGGGGGACATGGCTTGATATAAGTGGGGGGACATGGCTGGATATATGTGGGGGGACATGGCTGCAATATATGGGGGAAATGGCTGGATATATGTGGGGGGACATAGCTGCAATATGTGGGGGACATGACTGCAATATATGGGGGGACATGACTGCAATATATGGGGGGACATGGCTGCAATATGTGGGGGGACATGGCTGCAATATATGGGGGGACATGGCTGCAATATATGGGTGGACATGGCTGCAATATATGGGGGGACATGGCTGGATATATGTGGGGGACATGGCTGCATATGTGGGGGGACATGGCTGCATTTGGGGACACATTTTAAAAAAAAGTATCAGTATTCGGTATCGGCGAGTACATGAAAAAAAGTATCGGTACTTGTCCTAAAAAAGTGGTATCGGGACAACCCTACTAAAAATAGATACAAATTTTCTAAAATGATACAATATTCTTAATCAGAAATACAACACGGCTCTTTGTAGCCAACAGATGGAGATTAGGGATGAGAGAACCTGGCCAGGTTCAGTTCAAGCCAGGTCCCGCAAACCCCAAACTTAGTGCTGAACCCCACTGATGTCTATGGGAGGTGAAACTGCCGTGTTTCCCCTGAAAGTAAGCCCTAGCGTGATTATCGGGGCGGGCTGCAATATAAGCCCTACCCCGAAAGTAAGCCCTAGTCAAAGTTCATTAAACATCTATTTTTTCAAACCTATACATTGCTGCAGTGTTTCCGTTTATTACTGTGTTAAAAAATATGGTACCGTTATGTTTAAAGCCACTGCTGATCCGTCCTCTTCTCACCTCGTCTGCATCCCGTCCCTCTTTACTGTAAGCAGCGGGCCGGCTCTTCTCGTTCCTCCTCTCCTCCCCCCTGACATCTTCAGCCCGTCCCTTCTTACTGCACGGAGCGAGCCGATGACAGGTGACCTCGGCTCTTCTCTCTCCTTCTCTCCTCCTGCCTGACGTCTTCAGCCCATTCCTCCTCAGCTGCAACTTATACAGTGCCAAGAGGTCTTTCTCAAAATACCATAATGACTCCTGACCTGACAGTTGGGGGGGGGGGGGGGACAGGGGGACACAGAATCTTTGTAAAATTTGTACATTGCGTAAATAAATAAGCCCTACCCCGAAAGTAAGCCCTAGTGTGTTTTTTGTGGACAAAATTAACATAAGACCCGGTTTTACTTTCGGGGAAACACGGTAGCTACTTTTTGGCCTTTTTTTTCGAGGCTAATAAAGTTATTGTTAAAAAGAAGACATGGGTAGCTAGAACTGCTGGTAGAAGCTGGTGATTCAATGAGCCTTTGTTGGGCCATTGGTGGGGCTTCAATGAGTCTTTGGTGGGGCTTTGATGAGGCTTCAATGAGCCTTTGGTGGGGCTTCGATGAGGCTTCAATGGGGCTTCAATGAGCCTTTGGTGGGGCTTCAATGAGTCTTTGGTGGGGCTTCAATGAGTCTTTGGTGGGGCTTTGATGAGGCTTCAATGAGCCTTTGGTGGGGCTTCGATGAGGCTTCAATGGGGCTTCAATGAACCTTTGGTGGGGCTTCGTGAGGCTTCAATGGGGCTTTAATGAGCCTTTAGTGGGGCTTTGATGAGGCTTCAATGGGGCTTCAATGAACCTTTGGTGGGCCTTTGGTGGGGCTTCGATGAGGCTTCAATGGGGCTTCAATGAGCCTTTGGTGGGGCTTTGATGAGGCTTCAATGGGGCTTCAATGAGCCTTTGGTGGGGTTTCGATGAAGCTTCAATGGGGCTTCAATGAACCTTTGGTGGGGCTTCGATGAGGCTTCAATGAGTCTTTGGTGGGGCTTCGATGAGGCTTCAATGAGCCTTTGGTGGGACTTCGATGAGGCTTCAATGGGGCTTCAATGAACCTTTGGTGGGGATTCGATGAGGCTTCAATGAGTCTTTGGTGGGGCTTCGATGAGGCTTCAATGAGCCTTTGGTGGGACTTCGATGAGGCTTCAATGGGGCTTCAATGAACCTTTGGTGGGGATTCGATGATGCTTCAATGTGGCTTCAATGAGTCTTTGGTGGGCCTTTGGTGGGGCTTCGATGAGGCTTCAATGTGGCTTAAATGAGGTTTTGGTGGGGCTTCGGTGAGGCTTTGGTGAGGCTTCAGTGGGGCTTCAAGCGAGCTTTGCCTTAGACTTCTATGGAGGCTTTGAAGATATTTGGAAGCACAACTAAAGCGACGTGGGGTGAAATGTGTGAAGCAAAGCAAAAGCAAGGTGTAAACAGAACTGTAAGATAACCATTTTATTTAGTGAAAGAAGCTTTGGCTGGCGTTCAGAGAGCTTTAACAAAGCCTGTCCGAACCCTTGTTTTGAAGCGAGTGTAAACTAGCCGGTAATGTGTGTTGAAGCCGAAGCAAGTGTAAATGGGCCCTAAGGCTACATTTACACCCGCTATTAAGGCAGTGAAAATATTAGATGCAGTTCCTGCTGTGGCTCTCAGGGCTGAGGTGCGGCTGTCTGCACAACACTCAAAGTGTGTCTGGCAGCGATCCCCGCAGGTAATCGCTGGCCGTACAGAGAGCCATGAATAGCTGCAGCCGCCGGTGACCTGTCATTATAATAGTTGGGGCCGGTGGCCACACCTAGCCCTTGAGTGCAGCCACCAGTGTGGATGTTGCCTCCTGGGATATGTGAAGTGCATATGAATGCAGGCACAGTGCACATCATTTGCCCAGGTGAATGCTGTGTATTGGGGAGAGGACCAGCCCCTTATTTTTTTAAGGTAAAAGGTAAAAAATAAAGCTGATATTTAGGAAGCAGAGCAAAGGAGGGGTGGACAGGAGGGAGTTTTAACTTGGGGGTGTTTTTTTAGTACACAGAAGATATAAAAAGTCTACACACCCCTGTTAAAATGCTGCATGTAAGGGGGACTCTGATGTGGACCCTGAAGTAAGGGAGACTGATGGAATTCAGATGTAAGTAGGGTGACCACATTTCCAAACTACCATTCAGGGACACCTCCCTTCCCAAAAATCAGCTTGTGCTGTAACGAATCACAGCACAGTGATTGGACACAAGAGGCGGGATTTATGATTTCTCCAATCACAAGCAGGGGGCGGGGATTGTGCTCCTCCAGGCATTCCCGGCCAGGACAAGTACTGTCAGTGAGTAAAGTGGTGATATATGGCGGCCTTTTTTGGGGGCATCAGATTGGCCCGGGGGGGGGGGGGGTGACTGTGTCAGTTTCTTTTCGGGGACACTGTATTGTCCTGGAATGAAGGTGCCCGGGACAGACCTGCAAAATGCGGGACTGTCCCGGGCAATCCGGGACACGTGGTCACCCTAGATGTAAGGGGGACTCTGATGGATACTCAGATGTAGGGGGGGGGGTCAAATTCGGATGTAAGGGGGACTTAAATGTAAGGGGGGCTCTGATAAGGACTTGGATGTAAGGGGGACTCTGATGGGCACTTGGATGTAAGAGGGACTTTGATGGGGACCCTGATGTAAGGGGGAACTCTGATGAAGATCCTTATGTAAGAGGGGGCTCTGATGTAATGGGGGAACGCTGATGGACACTCGGATGTGAGGGTGACTCTGATGGGGACCCTGATTTAATAGGGGGCTCTGATTAGGACTTTGATGTAAGAGGGGGCTCTGATGGGCACCCTGATGTAAGGGAGACTGATGGGATTCAGATGTAAGGGGGACTCTGATGGGTACTCAGATGTGGGGGGGTAAAATTTGGATGCAAGGGGGACTCAAATATAAGGGTGGCTCTGATAAGGACTTGGATGTAAGGAGACTCTGATGGGCACTTGGATGTGAGGGTGACTCTGATGGGGACCCTGATTTAATAAGGGGCTCTGATTAGGACTTGGATGTAAGAGGGGGCTCTGATGGGGACCCTGATGTAAAGGAGACTGATGGGATTCAGATGTAAGGGGGAATCTGATGGGTACTCAGATGTAGGGGGGGGGGGTTCGGATGCAAGGGGGACTCACATGTAAGGGGGGCTCTGATAAGGACTTGGATGTAAGGAGGACTCTGATGGAGATCCTGACATAAAGGGAATTCTCATAAAGACCCTGATGTAATAGGGGGCTCTGATTAGGACCCTGATTTAAAGGGGAAATCTGATGGGGACCCTGATTTAAAGGGAGACTGATGGGATTCAGGTGTAAGGGGGACTCTGATGGGCACTTGGATGTAAGGGGACTCTGATGGGCACTTGGATGTAAGAGGGACTTTGATGGGGACCCTGATGTAAGGGGGAACTCTGATGAAGATCCTTATGTAAGAGGGGGCTCTGATGTAATGGGGGAACGCTGATGGACACTCGGATGTGAGGGTGACTCTGATGGGGACCCTGATTTAATAGGGGGCTCTGATTAGGACTTGGATGTAAGAGGGGGCTCTGATGGGGACCCTGATGTAAAGGAGACTGATGGGATTCAGATGTAAGGGGGAATCTGATGGGTACTCAGATGTAGGGGGGGGGGGATTCGGATGCAAGGGGGACCCTGATGTAAAGGGAGACTGATGGGATTCAGATGTGGGGGGGGGGGGGAAAATGTAACAGGGACTCTGATTAGGACTTGGGTGTAAGAGGGGGCTCTGATGGGGACCCTGATGTAAGGGAGACTGATGGGGACCCTGATGTAAGGGAGACTGATGGGGACCCTGATGTAAGGGAGACTGATGGGATTCAGATGTGGGGGGGGGGGATCAAATGTAACAGGGACTCTGATGAGGGCTTGGGTGTAAGAGGGGGCTCTGATGGGGATCCTGACATAAAGGGAACTCAGATATAAAGGAGAATCTAATGGGGACTCTGATGTAAGGAGGGACTCTGATAAAGGGGGGAAGACTTCATCACATTTTAGATATTAGTAGAAATAAATTCTGGCCTATCAACTTATTTCTCCGAGTTGTAGAATTCTGGAAGCTGACGGAGGTGCGGCGCCCGGGGGCGGGGGAAGAGCGGCGGCGAGCTTCTCACCACGACCGCGCAGCAATAACGTTTTAATAAAATGACCCCATTGTGTCAGCGGCGTGAAACAGATGAGCTCATTAGAGGGGCCTCATAAAAGGCGTTGGTAAGCCGATGAAACGTTTGGAATCTCCAGGTGAAGGTGTAATCTCGCCAGGATCACCGCGCTTATTACAGCGCCGCTCTTCCGTAAAACAGCGGCATAAATCAGCTACAGCGATGCGCCCCCCCCCCCCCCGTCTACAACATGGAGGGCTGAACCTGTAATGAAAACCATAAATACTCCTTTTCTAAATCTCCTAATGATATGTTTGAAGGCCCAGCCCCTCCCCCCCCCAACCCCTTCCCGTTAAATACTTGTTAATTAAACGCGGGCCGAACGTTCAGCCGCCGTAACGCTGCCAAGGGATGACGAGTGCCCTGGAGCGTCTTATTCTTTCTTGGCTCCTGTGTTCCATTTTGCTTTTTTTGGGGGGGAAAGGGAAATTTATTCTGTTTATTTTTTGCCCCCCTCCCAGGTTCCTCCTCATCGAACGGCTAATTACATTTTCAGCCACTTCCCACCCGGCCAATAGTAGATGGACATCCGGGAAGTGGTTCTGTTATCCTGGTTGGGCGTCATATGACGTCCTGCAGGATAACATGCCGGCACCCGCCCGTGGGGGCGGGGCAGCGCGGCGTTCGCGAGTGCGGCGTGTCAGTCTGACACACCGCATCTCCGATCGTGATAAGGAGCCTCTGTCAGAGGCTTCTTACCACGTGATCAGCTGTGACCAATCACAGCTGATCATCGCGTGAACCAGGAAGTGCCGGTAAACGGCATTCCTCGGCTCTCCCTGTCAGAGGGGGGGGGGGTGTCTGTGCTGATAATCAGCACATTGATTATCAGCACAGCCCCCTCAAATGTACAAATCACCTGCAAACCAGTGCCCAGCAGTGCCCCAATAATAAACTCTGCAAGTGCCCACCATAGTGCCAATCCCTGCCCACCACCGTGCCAATCCCTGCCCACCACAGTGCCCAGTGCCAATCCCTGCCCACCACAGTGCCCAGTGCCAATCCCTGCCCACCACAGTGCCCAGTGCCAATCCCTGCCCAGCAGTAACACCTGTCAGCAGGGCAGTACTTAGGGTGGTGGGGCTTGAGTGTTGATTGAGGGGCCCCCTGGAGCCGAGAAGCGGGGGGTCGAAGTTGTTGAGCGGGGGGGGGGGGCTGATCCGAATTGTTGAGTGGGGGGCCACCAATCAGAGCTGTGGGGGGGGGGGCGCCGATCGTAGTTGTTGAGCGGGGGGGGGTGAAGGGGACTTCTTACCTCTTCATCAGCAGCGGCATGGCTCTTCCTGCTTCCTCCTCCTGGGGCCCCCTATTGGGCTTGAGCCCAGTCAAGCCCAATGGTAAGTCCGGCCCTGCCTGTCAGTACCTCATCATCAATACTGCCCATCGGTGTCACCTGTCAGTACCAATCAGTACCGCCTATCAGTGCCACCTGTCAGCAGGGCCGTTTAAAGGAATTTGGGGGCCCCAAGCAAAATGGGGGCCCCCAAGCACCCCCCCTGCACGGAAAACCTACGTTAGCACTACACTCATTTTTTACACCCATGTTCTTACTCCTCCCCCCTCCCTAGTCCCTATGTTTTTCTAATCTCACCTCCCCTTCTTCCCTGTGGGTAGCCGCTGTAGCGTGGCCGAGCTCCTCTTCCTCCTGTTAGTCCGGTGTTACATCATTATAGGTAACCTGTCCCCTATCAGATAGTGCCAGGGCAGGCTGGGCATGTCAGCTAAAAAAAAGAAAAAACGGGATGGTGTCACCCCTCTAGCGGGTGTCACCCCCCGCACCCCCCTAGCAATGCCTCTGTGTGAACTTCCAGAACGTTGGGCCTTGTGAAATGTACAGGTCCCTATTCATGTCATTTCATCCATCCAGGAGACAACACAGCTCCTCGTAATTGCCCCCCGGGGGGCAATCAGGTAACGAGAGCTCAGAGGAGGCAATTATTCATGGAGACCCTTTTCCGTGTCAATTCCCTAACATACAACACTCGGGAATTCCTCCTCTGGATCTGCTCCACCGGAGATGTGCGCATGAGCGATTCTGCACCCGGCTCTGTTAAGAAATACGCAATATTGCCAAAAGTATTGGGACACCTGACTTTACACGCACATGGGCCGGGATTCACCTGGAGCGGCGCATTTTTATACCGGCGTAGCGCACCTCATATGCGCTAAGCCGACGTAAATCAGTGAGGCAAGAACAGCGGGCCAGATTCACGAAAAATTACGGCGGCGTAACGTATGTCCTTTACGTTACTCCGCCGCAAGTTTTCATCGTAAGTGCTTGATTCACAAAGCACTTGCGTGTAAACTTGCGGCGGCGTAGCGTAAAGCCGTCCGGCGCAAGCCCGCCTAATTCAAATGGGGCGGGGACCATTTAAATTAGGCGCGTTCCCGCCCCGGAACGTACTGCGCATGCTCCGTTTTGAAATTTCCCGCCGTACTTTGCGCGAAATGACATCGCCCCGACGTAATGTTTTGAACGGCGACGTGCGTAACGTACTTTCGTATTCCTGGACGACTTACGAAAAAAAAAAAATGAAATTCGACGCGGGAACGACGGCCATACTTTAACATGGGCTGTCTATTGTTACACCCCCTAAATAGCAGCCGTAACTTTGCGACGCGAAAAGCCGACTAGCGACGACGTAAGAGAATGCGACGAACGCGCGTACCTTCATGGATCGCCGTAAACAGCTTATTAGCATACCCGACGCGAAAAACGGCGCCATCTCCACCCAGCGGCCGCCAAAGTATTGCATCCTAAGACCCGAAGGCGTACGCCTGTCGGATCTTAGCCAAATGCCGTCGTATCTTGTTTGTGAATTACAAATAAAGATACGACGCGGCAAATTTGAAAGTACGCCGGAGTATCAGCAGATACTCTGGCGTACTTCTTCTGTGAATCTGGCCCAGTATTCACAAAGCACTCGCTCCCCAAGTTGCGCCGTGGGAAACGTAAATTGCCCGGCGTAAGCCCGCCTAATTCAAAGTAGGAAGGAAGTGGGCGTGATCCATTTAAATGAACCGCGACCCCATGCAAATGAATGCGCTGTCCCGTGGGCGCTTCCCAGTGCGCATGCTCAGAATCACGTCGGACCTAACGCCTAAGATACGTTGAATCACTGAACGTAACCTACGCCCAGCCCTATTCAGGTAGTCCTACGTAAACGGCGTAAAATACGACGGCTGTTCCGTGGTCCATACCTTTGCATGGGATGCGCCTCCTATATGGTGGAATAACTTTACGCCGGACGTACGCCTTACGTAAACGGCGTATACTAAGTACGTTCGTGAATCGGCGTATCTCGGTCATTTTCATATTCGACGCGTAAATCAATGGAAGCGCCCCTTGAGGCCAGCGTAAAATATGCGCTCAAGATCCGACATAAGTTTCCCACGCCGTCGTTCGGATGAAGACATTTCAGGCGTATCTTGCATTAGGAATCAGGCGCATCTGTGCACTTACGTGGCGTATATAAAAATACGTCGGCGTAAGTGCTTTAAGAATCCGGGCCATGGACTTTAATGACCTCCCAGTCTTAATCCGTAGGGTTCTATATTGAGTTGGCTCCGCCCTTTGCAGCTATAACACCTTCACCTCTTCTGGGAAGGCCGTCCACAAGGTTTAGGAGTGTCTATGGGAATGTTTGACCGTTCTTCCAGAAGCGCATTTGTGAGGTCAGGCACTGATGCTGGATGAGAAGGCCTGGTGCGCAGTCTCCGCTCTAATTCATCCTAAAAGTGTTCTATCGGGTTGAGGTCAGGACTCTGTGCAGGCCAGTTATGTTCCTCCACCCCAAACTCGCTCATCCATGTCTTTATGGACCTTGCTTTGAGCGCTGGTTCAAATCATTTGGTGGAGGGGGGATTATGGTGGGGGGTTGTTTTTCAGGGGTTGGGTTGGCCCCTTAGTTCCAGTGAAGGGAACTCTTTAGGCGTCAGCATACCAAGACAATTTGGACAATTTCATGCTCCCAACTTTGTGGGAACAGTTTGGGGGACGGCCCCTTCCTGTTCCAACATGACTGCTCACCAGAGCACAAAGCAAGGTCCATAAAGACATGGATGAGCGAGTTTGGAGTGGAGGAACTTGACTGGCCTGCAGTTTCCTTCACTGGAACTAAGGGGACAAGCCCAACCCCTGAGGGGACAAGCCCAACCCCTGAAAAACCACCCCCCACCATAATCCCTCCTCCACCAAATGATTTGGACCAGAGCACAAAGCAAGGTCCATAAAGAAATAGATGAGTGAGTTTGGGGTGGAGGAACTTGACTCACCTGCACAGAGTCCTGACCTCAACCCGATCGAATACCTTTAGGATGAATTAGAGCGGAGACTGCGAGCCAGGCTTTTTCTCGTCCAACATCAGTACCTGACCTCACAAATGCTCTTCTGGAAGAATGGTCAAACATTCCCATAGACACCCTCCTAAACCTTGTGGACGGCCTTCCCAGAAGAGGTGAAGCTGTTATAGCTGCAAAGGGCGGAGCCAACTTAATATTGCACCCTACGGGCTAAGACTGCTATGCCATTAAAGTTATTGGGGCAGATCCACGTACATCGGCGCATATTATGCTACGATACACTATGCCGCCGTAACTTACATTTTTTTTTTGAATCCTCAAAGAATGCGCGCCGTAAGTTACGGCGGCGTAGTGTAAATTTGGTGGCGTAAGGGCGCGCAGTTCAAATGGATGTGATGGGGGCGTGTTTTATGTAAATACGTCGTGACCCGACGTAAATTAATTTTTTTTTTTTAACGGTGCATGCGCAGTCCGTGGGGGTATCCCAGTGCGCATGCTCGAAAATAAACCGGAACAAGCCAATGCTTACGAAGGTGACGTCATTCTACGCAAATCCCTATTCGCGAACGACTTACGCAAACAACGTAAAAAATTCAAAATTTTACACGGGAACGACGGCCATACTTAACATTGAGTACGCCTCATAATAGCAGGGGTAACTATACGCCGCAAAAATCCAAACGCAAACGACGTAAAAAAATGCGCCGGCCGGACTTACGTACGTTCGCGGATCGCCGTATCTAGCTAATTTGCATACTCGACGCGGAATTCGACGGAAACACCACCTAGCGGCCGGCAGAAAAAATGCACCTACGATCCGACGGCGTACTAAGACGAACGCCAGATTGAGCCCAGATGCAGTCGTATCTTTGTTTTGTAGATACAAAACAAAGATACGACGCGCGAAATTTGAAATTACACGGCGTATCAAGAGATACGCCGGCGTAATTCTTCTGTGGTTCTGGCCCCATGTGCGTGTAAAGGCAGGTGTCCCAGTACTTTTGGAAATATAGTGTAGTTGGGCATAAAGGGTAGCATGCCCACTATCCGGATCCTCCAAAGGCTCAGCAATACGCATGGAAATTTGATTCCATTTTGCCAAAATTCCAAAGCAGGTGGAGATATA
The DNA here is from genome assembly GCF_905171775.1 of Rana temporaria. NCBI lineage: Eukaryota > Metazoa > Chordata > Amphibia > Anura > Ranidae > Rana > Rana temporaria. The sequence continues at coordinate 7,683,557 of NC_053493.1, forward strand.
AAAAAAAGGTCTATGATCAATCCCAGGGAGATGGGTGAAAAAGTCTGATCGCTTTTGACAAAAATGACATCCATTTTTTGGACTAGACTAGGAGGGTGTCGGAGGTCGAGTAAAAAGAAGACCATGGAGTACGCCGAGCGCCACAGTCGTCAGCTTTCGGAGCGTCAAATAACAGCCTAAGTCCATGTGAAGGGGAGGATGCATGTGTGGGCTTCAATCCACG
>NC_053493.1:7688779-7853779 GCF_905171775.1 Rana temporaria
ACAATTGAATCAAGTAAAACAGAACAGATAAGAATAGAACAGAAAAGAAAAGTAAAGGCAGTAGAATAGAATAGAACAGAACAGAATAGAATTAAAAAATTCTAGAAAATAAGGAAAAATAATAGAATAGAGTAAAACAGAACAGATAAGAATAGAAAATAAATGAATAGAGCAAAATACAAAATACATGTATAGAGAGTAGAACAGAATAGAATAGAACAGAAAAGTATAGAATTAGAAAATAATAGAAAATAATGAAAAATAATAGAATAGAGTAAAACAGAACAGATAAGAATATAAAATAAAAGAATAGAACAGAATAGAAAACACAAGTATAGATGAGAATAGAATAGAAAAAACAGTAGAATAGAATGGAAATGAATAAAATAAAATAGTATAACCATGTTCTTATCAAATTTTGAATAGAATACATATGAATTTGAATATAATATATTAGAATAGAATAAAAAAAAAAGAATATAAAGGAATAACATAGAATAGAGTAAAACAGAACAAAATGGAAAAAATAATAGAATCAAATATAATAGAAATTAAAGGAATGGAATAAAAAAAATAGACTGGAAAATAAAATAGAAAATAAAAGAATCAAGTAAAACAGAACAGAATAAAATAAAATAGAACAAAAAATAAAAGGATAGAATAAAATATAAGATAAAGTAAGGTAAAATACTAGAATAGATTCAAAAATAAAAGAATAGAACAGAATAGAAAAGAATAGAAGAGACAATAAAATAATAGAACAGAATAAAAAAAGAATATTCATCAGAATGGAACAGAATAAAATACAAGTATAACGGTCTTCAGAAATTTGAATTTAGAATATAATAGATTTGAATAGAATAGAATAGACATTAAGCAATAAAATAGATTAAAACAGAACAGAAGAGAAACTAAAATAATAGAATCAAATATAATAGAAAATAAAATAAAGGGATGGAATAAAAAATAATAGAATGGAAAATAAAATAGAATAGAGAGTGATAGAGTAAAAACAGAACAGAATAAAATAGAACAGAAAATAAAAGAATAGAAAATAATAAAAAAAATGAATAGAATTCATCAGAATGGACCAGAATAAAATAAAAGAGAATAACTGTCTTCAGAAATTAGAATTTTAAATATAATAGAAAATACTGAAATGGAAAAAGAATATAAAATAAAGGAATAGAATAGAGTAAAACAGAACACAAGAGAAAATAAAATAATATAATCAAATATAATATAAATGAAAGGAATATAATTTTTAATAGAATGGAAAATAAAATAGAATATAAAAAAATACAGAGTAAAAAAGAACACAATAGATTAGAACAGAAAATAAAAAAATAGAATAAAATAGAATATAAAATAAGGGAAAATAATAGAGCAGAATAGAAAAGACAGAAAAAGTATAAAAAAAATTAAATATTAAAAAATGTACAAAAAAAAAATAAAAAGTATAAAAAAAAAAAAAAGAATAAAACTGTCTTCAGAAATTAGAATTTTTTTCTAGAATAGAACACAAATGAAATAAAATAGAAAACAATAAAGCCGTTTTCTGAAATTCGAATTGAACTGGAAAATAAATTTAAGTCAATGAAATTGTTGAAATAAAGAATCAAAAGGAAACTTTTCATCTAGCCCCTCCCTCCCCAGCCGGACTGTCCCGAACCCGCCCCCCTTTTCATTCATTGGAGTTCAGTTCTGCCAATCATATGGCTCAGCGTCATATGTGGGCGTTACCCAGCTGGCCTAGAATTGTCCCCTCCTCCACACATCGAAAAGACATTTTGATATTTGCATAACTCCTCCCACGAGCCAGCCCACTGCTGACATCAGGACTGAAGACCCTTGGGAGAAGTACTGAGGCGGGGGGGAGGGGCTGTGATGTCATCCTGCCGGCCCCTCCCACCACCAGCCATGATCTGCCTGCATTGCATAGAGAAGCGCGGAGACCCAGTGATGATGTCACCGCATCCAAAATAAGGAATGTGATGTGCTGAAACTTCAGAGGTTTTGTTTGAACATTTAATTCTGATTTAAAACATGAAGAGAAAATTAAAAGCCGATTGAATCTCAGATTTATATTTCTTATATTTGTTAATGAAAGTCGCACATTTGTCTGAGGAGGGGGGGGGGGGAGGGGAGCATTACTACACATTCCGTCCTGTAGGAGGCGCAACGCTAGAGACAGCCCGGGGACCGGGGGTGAGAGCAAAAGTGAGAGTTTTCACCTCAGTATATCGGAGTCACAGAGGAAGGGGGAGGAGCATTTTTTATGAATTATATGTGCTAGGGGTTCTATGTACTAGGGTAGCTATGGGCTAATCACAGCAGCCTGTACCATGTGATAGCCATGGGCCAATCAACACACCTTGTACCATGTGATAGCTGGGGACCAATCACAGCACCTTGTACCATGTGATAGCTGGGGACCAATCACAGCACCTTGTACCATGTGATAGCTGGGGATCAATCACAGCACCCTGTACCATGTGATAGCTGGGGATCAATCACAGCACCCTGTACCATGTGATAGCTGGGGACCAATCACAGCACCCTGTACCATGTGATAGCTGGGGACCAATCACAGCACCCTGTACCATGTGATAGCTGGGGACCAATCACAGCACCCTGTACCATGTGATAGCTGGGGACCAATCACAGCACCTTGTACCATGTGATAGCTGGGGACCAATCACAGCACCTTGTACCATGTGATAGCTGGGGACCAATCACAGCACCTTGTACCATGTGATAGCTGGGGACCAATCACAGCACCCTGTACCATGTGATAGCTGGGGACCAATCACAGCACCCTGTACCATGTGATAGCTGGGGACCAATCACAGCACCCTGTACCATGTGATAGCTGGGGACCAATCACAGCACCTTGTACCATGTGATAGCTGGGGACCAATCACAGCACCTTGTACCATGTGATAGCTGGGGACCAATCACAGCACCTTGTACCATGTGATAGCTGGGGACCAATCACAGCACCTTGTACCATGTGATAGCTGGGGACCAATCACAGCACCTTGTACCATGTGATAGCTGGGGACCAATCACAGCACCTTGTACCATGTGATAGCTGGGGACCAATCACAGCACCCTGTACCATGTGATAGCTGTAGGTCAACCACAGCATTACAATAGTAAACAACAATGAGTTGTGAATCAAAGCCATTCAAGGACAGTACAAATGATTGATATTACAGTAATCATCACTGTAACAAGCAATCACAGTTTAAAAAAAATCCCTGATCAAAAAAAAGTTCTTTAAGTTTCATTTAGTTACAGCGTTGTACGACCGCGCAATTGTCAGTTAGAATAATGCCGAATAGGAAAACTTTCCCTGGTCATGAAGGAGGTAAAACCTTCTGGAGGTCAAATGATTGAGTTCCGATGTATGGAATGTATGTAGAGATGATTTACCTTCAACTATGTGTGTGAGGTCCTCCCTGATTCCATACAGATTGAAAGTGTTTAGGTTCCTTCCTCTCTCTTTCCCTCCCTCCCTCCATTCCTTCCTTCCTTCCTCCCTTCCCCCCTTCCTTCCTTCCTTCCTTCCTCTCCCTCCCTCCCTTCTTTCATTACTTCCTTCCTTCATCTCTCTCCCTCCCTCCCTCCCTCCCTTCCTTCCTTCCTCCCTTCCCCCTCCCTTTCTTCCTTCCTCTCTCTCCTTCCCTTCTTTCATTACTTCCTTCCTTCCTTCATCTCTCTCCCTCCCTCCCTCCCTTCGTTCCTTCCTTCCTTCCATCCCTCCCTTCTTTCATTACTTCCTTCCTTCATCTCTCTCCCTCCCTTCCCTCCCCCCCTTCCTTCCTCCCTTCGTTCCTTCCTTCCTTCCATCCCTCCCTTCTTTCATTACTTCCTTCATCTCTCTCCCTCCCTCCCTTCCTTCCTTCCTCCCTTCCCCCTCCCTTTCTTCCTTCCTCTCTCTCCTTCCCTTCTTTCATTCCTTCCTTCCTTCCTTCATCTCTCTCCCTCCCTCCCTCCCTCCCTCCCTTCCTTCCATCCCTCCCTTCTTTCATTACTTCCTTCCTTCATCTCTCTCCCTCCCTTCTTTCCCTCCCCCTTCCTTCCTCCCCCCCTCCCTTCTTTCATTACTTCCTTACTTCACCTTCCTTCCTTCCTTTCTTCCCCCCTCCCTTCCTTCCTTCCTCCCTCCCTTCCATGCTTCTTTCCTCTCTCTCTCTCTCTCTCTCTCTCTCTCTCTCTCTCTCTCTCTCTCTCTCTCTCTCTCTCTCTCTCCCTCCATTCATTCTTTCTTTCCTTCCTTCCTTTTTTTCTTCCTTCCTTATTTTCTTCCTTCCTCCCTCCCTTCCTTCCTTCATCCCTACCTTCCCCCCTTCCTTTCTTTTTTTCCTTCCTTACTTTCTCTCCCCCTCTCTCTCCCTCCCTCCCTCCATTTCTTCCTTCCCCTCCCTCCCTCCATTTCTTCCTTCCCCTCCCTCCCTCCCTCCCTCCCTCCATTCCTTCCTCCTCTCTCTCTCTCTCCACCTCCATTCCTTCCATTATTCCTTCATTCTTTTCTTCCTCTCTCTCACTTCCTTCCTCCCTCCCTCACTTCCTTGCTTCCTCCCTCCCTCCCTCCCTCCCTCTCTTGCTCTCTCCCTCCCTCCATTCTTTCCTTCCTTCCTCCCTTTTTTCCTTCCCCCCTTCCTTCCTTTTTTCCTTCCTCCCTTCCTTACTTCCTCTCCCTCTCTCTCCCTGCCTCCATTTCTTCCTTCCCCTCCCCTCCCCTCCCTCCATTCCTTCCTTCTTTCCTTCCTCTCTCTCTCTCTCTCCACCTCCATTCCTTCCATTATTCTTTCATTCTTTCCTGCTTCTCTCTCCATTCCTTCCTCCCTCACTTCCTTGCGTCCTTCCTTCCTCCCTCCCTCTCTTGCTCTCTCTCCCTCCATTCCTTCCTTCCTCCCTCCCTTCCATCCTTCCTTCCTTACTCTCTCTCTCTCCCTCTCTCCATTCTTTCCTCCCTACCTTCCCCCTTCCTTCCTTCTTTTCTCCCTCCCTTCCTTACTTCCTCTGTATCTCTCTCTCTCTCTCTCCCTCCCTCCATTCCTTCCTTCCTTCATTCCCTCTCCCTCCCTCCATTCCTTCATTTACCTCCACCTACCTCCTTTACTCCCTCTCTTCCTCTTTCTCCCTTCCTTATTTCCTTCCTTACTTCCTCCCTCCCTTGCTTCTTTCCATCCTGCCTCTCTCCCTCCCCTTCTGCCTCTCCCTCCCTCCATTCTTTCTTTCCTTCCTTCCTCTATCTCCCTCCCTCCATTCCTTCCTCCATTCCTTCCCCTCTCCCTTCCTTCCTTCCTCCCTCTCTCCCTCCCCCTCTCTCTCTCCATCCATCCATTCTTTCTTTCCCTCCTTCCTCCCTTCCCTCCTAACATCCTTGCTTCCTTCCTCTCTCTCTCCCTTCCTTCCTCCCTCACTTCCTTCCTTCCTCTCTCTCCCTCCATCCCTTCCTTCCTTCCTCCCCCTCAACCCCCCTCCACCCATTGCTTCTTTCCTTCCTTTCTTCTTCTCTTTCTCTATCCCTCCCTCCCTTTTCTCCTTGCTTCCTTCATCTCTCCCTTCCTTCCTTCCTCCCCTTATCAGTTGATGACCTGTAGTGACCTATAGCACCACCAGCTTCCTGTGCCCGCCGTGCCCCCTCTCCCTCCTCCCTCCTCCCACTCACACTATGTCTCATCTGTATACGAGTCTGTCCAGCTTGGCACGGCTTTGGCGTACAACTCACCCCAACGAGGAGCCGGAAGACTGGATGAGCCCCGTGAGGTTCTACGTTCGGAAATTGTTATCCGCTTATTACATCGTAAAATGTTATAAGTAACACTTGGCACGGCGACAGCTTGTTACAGCCCACAAGATATTGGACTCGGGCCGCGCCGCTCATACATTGGCGTGCCAGGATCTTTCCAGCATGGAATCCTGAGCCTCTCATACACTGCAATGTCTCTGACTTCATCCTCCATCTACATGCTGGGACTTGTAGTCCCTCTGCCGCTTCAGGATTCGCCAGTCCAGTGGCGGCTGGTGCTCAAAATTTTTGGGGGGGCGCAAACGGAAAAAAAGAAGAAAAAGAAAAAAATTGCAGCCTCACTGTGCCATCAAACGCAGCCACTGTGCCATCAATTGTCACCACTGTGCCATGCCATCAAATGTAGTCACTGTGCCATCAATTGTCACCACTGTGCCATGCCATCAAATGTAGTCACTGTGCCATCAATTGTCACCACTGTGCCATGCCATCAAACGCAGCCACTGTGCCATCAATTGTCACCACTGTGCCATGCCATCAAATGTAGTCACTGTGCCATCAATTGTCACCACTGTGCCATGCCATCAAATGTAGTCACTGTGCCATGCCATCAAACGCAGCCACTGTGCCATGCCATCAAACACAGCCACTGTGCCATCAATTGTCACCACTGTGCTATGCCATCAAACGCAGCCACTGTGCCCCTCAATTGTCGCCACTGTGCCAATTGTCGCCACTGTGCCAATTGTCACCACTGTGCCCTTTAATTGTCGCCACTGTGCCCATTGTTGCCACTGTGCCCATTGTTGCCACTGTGCCCATTGTTGCCACTGTGCATGTCACTGTGCCCTTTAAGTGTTGCCACTGTGCCCATTGTCACCACTGTGCCCATTGTCACCACTGTGCCCATTGATGCCGCTGTGCCCTTTGTCACCACTGTGCCCATTGATGCCGCTGTGCCCTGTAAAATGCACTTACCTTACTCCTTCCACGTCCCTCGATGTCTTCTCCCGCCTTGGTGATGCTTCAGCCAATCAGGTTACCGATAATCAGAATCGGGGAACCTGATTGGCTGAGAGGGCCGTCAGTCTTATCCAAGGAACGCACCCCCCGTACATTCTGAGGATAAGACATCCGGGAGCCGAGGGCTGTACTCGGAAATGGGCATCATGTGGGCAGATGGGGCTGTTGGCACATTACTCGTTATAGTGGACCGGCCATCACTTATTCATGTTATGCCCAGCATGTCAAGTTTTGTGTCAGTGCCGGGACAAGGTCATCCAGCGCCCAGGGCAAAGATGCTAAACTGCGCCCCTTCCCCCTTTCCCTTAGGGTTATGGTCAGGGTGCCCCCCCCCCCCATCCCTGCAATAAACCATTGTGCCATGGGCAACCGTCCCTCCTGCCCACCCCCCTTGTCCCGGCCCTGCCTCCAGGTATTCATTATTAGTGATGAGCCGAATTCCAACGCCAAATCCAAACCCCCACCTAAATCAATTGGAGCCGAACCTGTCAAATGAACCCCTTTAATACCGGGCACTTTTACCCCCCTGCCGCCCCAATTGTCAGCTTTGAGCGCGGTCACAATTTGAATAACAATTGCGCGGTCATGCAATACTGCACCCAAATGAAATTTTTATCATTTTTTTCACACCAATAGAGCTTTCTTTCGGTGGCATTTAATCACCACTGGGGTTTTGTTTTTTATTTGTTACTAAATAATTTAAAAAAGACCAAAAATGTTGAAAAACAAAAACAAAAAAATACAGTTTCATAGTTTGTTATGGCATTTTGAAAACTGGTAAATTTTTCTCCTTTATTGATGTGCCCTGATGCGGCTGCACTGGTGGGCACTGCTAGGCTGCACTGATGGGCACTGATGATTAGTGTTGAGCGGAATACGCCATATTCGATTTCGCGATATATCACGAATATATAGACGAATATTCGTGAAATATTCGCTAAAATCGAATATTCGTGATATTTTATAAAAAAAATTGCGAAATTTCGCTAATGCGAATGCGAAATTGATTGCGAGATTTTGACAACTCTGATTGGCTCTGATGCAAAAGAATGGCGGAGAAAGTATTTGCGAATATTCGGAAATCGAATTTTGTGATATTTTAGCGAAATTTCGCTAATGCGAAATTGATTGCGAGATTTTGACAACTCTGATTGGCTCTGATGCAAAAGAAGGGCGGAGAAAGTATTCGCGAATATTCGGAAATCGAATATTCGCGATTGCGAATATTCGGCAACATAAAAGGATCGCCTCAGCTTAGCTACTCGGCCCAGGGTCTCTAATCATACCAGCAATGCTTTTAGACGTCGATAGGATGTGATCTGTTTTAAAAATAAAACTAGTGTGGCAGTGATCAGAGACACAGACGGGTGATAGTATGTAAAAAAAAAAAAAGAATATATATTGTAATTTTTTTCTATATACATATATATATAAATTTTATTTGAGTTTTTTATTTATTTTTTAAGATTTTTTTTCTAACACACAGGGCCGGATTCAGATACATCAGCGTATCTGTCTGCCCGGCGTAACGTATCTGAGATACGTTACGCCGCTCTAACTTTGGGCGCGAGTTCTTTATTCAGAAAGAACTTGCGCCCTTAGTTAAGGCGGCGTAACGTATGTGTTGCGGCGTAAGGCCGCGTAATTCAAATGGAGATGTAGGGGGCGTGTTTTATTAAAATTTTTGTTGACCCCGCGTTTTTTACGTTTTGTTTGAACGGCGCATGCGCCGTCCGTAAAATATCCCAGTGGGCATTGCTCTAAATGACGTTGCAATGACGTCATTGGTTTCGACGTGAACGTAAATTACGTCCAGCCGTATTCGCGAACGACTTACGCAAACAACGTAAAATTTCAAAACTCGGCGCGGGAACGACGACCATACTTAACATTAGCTACCCCTCATATAGCAGTGGTAACTATGCGCCGGAAAAAGCCGAACGCAAACGAAGTAAAAAAAAACGCCGGGCGGTCGTTTTGTTTCTGAATCGGCGTAAATCCTCATTTGCATATTCGTCACGTAAAAATACGGAAGCGCCACCTAGCGGCCAGCCTGGAATTGCAGCCTAAGATCCGACGGTGTAAGAGAGTTACACCTGTCGGATCTAAGGGCTATCTATGCGTAACTGATTCTCTGAATCAGCCGCATAGATACGACCGAGCGCACTCAGAGATACAACGGCGTATGAGGAGATACGCCGTCGTATCTCTTTCTGAATCTCCCCCATAGTGACCAGAGCAACACAATGTTACCATAGTAAAACTGTACTTCTCTGGGGAAGTGATCAAATTTTTATTTTTTTTTTACATATTATGATTGCTTATACGAGTGAATTTCATTGGTAAAAGCAACCATTTTTACTGAATGAAACTGATTCATTCAGTGTCTGTTGTTGTGATTAGCTGTGATTGCCCCCAGCTAACCACATGATACAGATAGGCTGTGATTGGCCCTCTCTGTACCATGTGACCACTTTGACCAATCGTAGCCAGCAACATAATTGTACCCACATAATATAACCATTTTGAATTGAATGAAATTTGATATAAAATACTAATTCGGAATGAAACTCGAATATGAATCAATTAGAATTTTCCTGAATGTCATCGAATTGAGTTCAATTCGACCAAATTCGAAAGAAACTAAAATAAATTCCGAAAATGAATTAAATTAATTTAAGTAAACGAATTTATGCAAATAACGAATCGACACGAAAAAAAAAAAAAATGTTCTGCACATGTCTAGTGCTTAGACTTCTTAGCACATGCGTTGGGCGGACGCAGCGCCAGCGTCTTCTACTGCCGTGCACGGAGGACGGGCGCCCACAGGAAAATAAAGGAAGTCCAAAAAGTATGAGTTTTGAGCGCTAAAAACTGGACCTCAATGTAAAGGGCAGTTCTACTGTTTCGGGTTAAATACGACTTTAATCTGATTACCTCCTCTGTAATGATGTATAAAAAGGAGACTGCGCCAACGTATTGCGCCCATAAGAATAAATGGATTACGGGTGACAGCCATGTAAGAAACGCTCTCTGGAGCATTAGATCTTTAGGTGACGGGTCAGCGGAGAAGGTCACCGAACGCGCCGCGTAGATCACAGCGGCGACGGCGAATTCAGAAAGACACAAATCTCTGGCGCGGAGCGGGGACAATCACCCGGCTTAAATTGTGAGCTATCTGTGTTGTCTGCTACCTGCCCGGCCAGCCCGCCGCTGATAAATAGAGGCCAGGCTCGCGGCGAATGACCTCTATAAAAGCGCTAATGAAGAGCCGGAGGATTACTGCCGCAACTCCGATTCCGTCTAATTCACTTGGCAGGCGGGGGTCACGTGGCAGCGCTGGGTAAGTGGCGCGAAAAACCAATTGGAACGTCCGGCGCCCATTCCACCCTATCTGACCTATCTAATCGACAGGGTTGGGAAATAAGGCGCGCCGCGTCTTGCGTGGCGCTCGGTATCCTTTATTGCCGCCGCGCATGTGAGGGCCGTCAGCCCATCGGGAATCCATTGTCTATATAAAGATTTTTCTTCTATTTTATTTTATCGGGGGATGGAAGCGGCACAACCAGAAATACACAACAGACCATCGTTACACCAGCGCGACGATGAAGCGGCGATGCTTGTAAAAGGACGAGGATAATTCATTAAAGGAGTTCTATTGTCACAACATACACTTTAATTTTTTTTATATTTGTATTGTAATGTATCACTCTCCTTGATAGGCTGCTAAGTTTCACAATATTACCAAAAGTATTGGGACGCCCGCCTTTACACGCACATGGGGCCAGATCCACATAGAAATGGATCGGCGCAGCGTATCAGAGATACGCTACGCCGCCGTAACTTTTCCAGCTTTGGTTCGAATCCTGAAAGATTGCGCGCCGAAAGTTACGGCGCCGTAGTGCATTTCTGGCGGCGGAATTCGAATCGGCGATTAGGGGGGCGTGATTCATTTAAATGAAGGGCATCCCCGCGCCGATTGAACTGCGCATGCTCCGTTTCGAAATTTCCCGCCGTGCTTTGCGCGAAATGACGTCGCAACGACGTCATTTTTTGAACTTAGACGTGACTTGCGTCCATCCCTATTCACGGACGACTTACACAAAAGATAAAAAAAATTCAAATTTCGACGCGGGAACGACGGCCATACTTAACATGGCAAGTCTATCTATACGCCGCAAAATAGCAGCTTTAACTATACGCCGGAAAAAGCCGACTAGAGACGACGTAAGAGAATGCGACGGCCGCTCGTACGTTCGTGGATCGTCGGAAAAAGCTCATTTGCATACCCGACGCAAACTCCACCCAGCGGACGCCAAAGTATTGCATCTACGATCCGAAGGCGTACGAACGCCTGTTGGATCGAACCCACGCGGGTAATTTGAAAGTACGCCGGCGTATCGGTAGATACGCCGGCGTACTCTCTCTCTGGATCTGGCCCATGAACTTTAATGGCATCCCAGTCTTAGTCCGTAGGGTTCAATATTGAGTTGGCCCCGCCCTTTGCAAAGTTTTTTTTACTAGTAATGGCGGCGAGCTGCGATTTTTATTGTGACTGCGACATTATGGCGGACACATCGGACACTTTTGACACCATTTTGGGACCATTGTCATTTATTCGGCGATCAGTGCTATAAAAATGCACTGATTACTGCGGCAGTGAAGGGGGCGCTGAAGGAGTTAAGGGCCAGATTCACAAAAGAGATACGACGGCATATCTCCTGATACGCCGTCGTATCTCTGAGATACGATTGTCGTAACTATGCGCCTGATTCATAGAATCAGGTTACGCATAGATAGCCCTAAGATCCGACAGGTGTAAGTGACTTACACCGTCGGATCTTAGGCTGCAATTCTAGGCCGGCCGCTAGGTGGCGATTCCATTGCGGTCGGCGTAGAATATGCAAATGACTAGTTACGCCGATTCACGAACGTCCGCTTTGCCCGTCGCTGTAAATTCACGTTGTTTCCGTAGAGATACGTCGCGTAAAACTAAGGCCTAGTACACACGAGAGGATTTATCCGCGGATTTGGATCCGATGGAGTGTACTTACCATAGGATCGAAATCCGCGCCGAAATCCCATCGCGATGACGTGTCGCGCCGTCGGCGCGATGATGACGCGGCGACGTGCGCGACGCTGTCATATAAGGAATTCCACGCATGCGTTGAATCATTACAACGCATGCGGGGGATCCATTCGGACGGATTGATCCGGTGAGTCTGTACAGACCAGCGGATCAATCCGTTGGGATGGATTCAAGCGGATAGATTTTAAAGCATGTCTTCAAATTTTTATCCGCTTAAAATCCATCCCCGGGGACAAAAATCCGCGGAAACAGATCCGCTGGTTCGTACACACCAGGGGATCTATCCGCTGGAGCCGGTCCGCGGATCAATTCCAGCGGATGGATCCTCTCGTGTGTACAGGGCCTAAGGCTGCCCTCTAGGTGGTCTAGCCAATGTTAAGTATGGCGGTCGTTCCCGCGTCGAAATTTGAAATTTCACGTCGTTTGCGTAAGTCGTTCGTGAATGGCGCTGGACGCCATTTACGTTAACTTCGAAACCAATGACGTCCTTGCGACGTCATTTAGCGCAATGCACGTCGGGAAATTTTAGGGACGGAGCATGCGCAGTACGTTCGGCGCGGGAACGCGCCTAATTTAAATGGTCCCCGCCCCATTTGAATTAGGCAGGCTTGCGCCGGGTACATTTACGCTACGCCGCCGCAAGTTTACAGGCAAGTGCTTTGTGAATCAAGCACTTACGCTGAAAACTTGCGGCGGTGTAACGTAAATGTAATACGTTACGCCGCCGCAGCGTAGGGCGATTCTACGTGAATCTGGCCCATAGTGTGTCCTAGGGAGTGATTCTAACTGTAGGGGGGATGGGCTGTGTGTGACACGACACTGATCACTGCTCCCGATTACAAGTAGCTGTGATCAGTATCCTGTCACTAGGAAGAATGGGGAAATGCCTTGTTTACATCAGCATTTCCACGTTCTTCCGCTCCGTGAGACGATCGCGGGTTATCCCCGCAGATATTGGGCCAGATTCACAAAGAGATACGACGGTGTATCTACAGATATCTCCTGATACACCATCGTATGTCTGACTTACATTGGTCCTATCTATGCGCCTGATTCATAGAATCAGATACGCATAGATAGGGCTAAGATCTGACAGTGTTACACTGTGTTACACTGTCGGATCTTTTTTTCAATTTAAAAATGGCGCCGGGGGCGTTCCCGCTGATTTACGATAAATAATATGTAAATCAGCGAGATACGCAAATTCACGAACGTACGCGGACCCGTCGCAGTGTTCTTACGTCGTTTCCGTAGCGGTTTTCCGTCGTATACTTACCCCTTTTTTTATCAGGCGCAGCCAATGTTAAGTATAGCCGACGTTCCCGCGTCGAATTAAATTCTTTTAACGTTGTTTGCGTAAGTCGTTCTCGAATACGGACGGACGTCGTTTACGTAAGCGTCGCAACCACTGACGTCCTAGCGACGTCAGTGGGAGCAATGCACGCCGGGAAATTTCGCGGACGGCGCCTGCGCATTTAAATCGGCGCGGGAACGCGCCTGATTTAAATAGTACACTCCCCTAGCCGCAGAATTTGAATTCCGCCGGGGGATTTAGGATCCGCCGTCGCAAGTTTGGAGGTAAGTTGTTTGTGAATTAGCCACTTGCCTCCTAAACTTGCGGGAGCGGATCTTAATTCACGTAGAACGAGCGGATCTATAGATCCGCTGAGCTACGTGAATCTGGCCCATTGAGTCTGCGGGAACCGCGGTCAGACTCATGGAGCTCACGGCGAGCGTGCGTCCACAATGCCGATTCTTAAAGGGGAGGTACCTGTACGCCCATATGCCCAGCCGAGCCATTCTCCCGACGTATATGGTCATGCGCTGGTCGGTAAGCGGTTAAACTTGACCATACAGTATATTGAATACAGCATTCTGATACATTTTTAGTTACTCTCATTCAGGGTCGGCCCTATGATGGGACCGGGTGGTACCATGGGTACCAAGCGGCACTTTTAGGGGGGCGGCAAACTGACACCCGCCAGCCAGCTTGTTCCACCCGCAGTCAGCGAGTGAGGAGCCCAGCGCCACTGGTGAGAGGGGGTTTGCCACATGGGGCCCTGGGGACCTCCGAGTCCTTTAAGAATATATATATATATATATATATATATATATATATATATATATATATATATATATATATATATATATATATATAAAATAATATAAAAAAAAAATATATATATATATATAAAAAAAGGGGGGTTGCCATCCGGGGCCCTCTGGGCCCTTTAATAATAATAATAATAATAATAATAATAATAATATATATATATAAAAATAAAGGGCCATATTCTCTCTAAATATCCGCCTGCTGCGCTTAGGGCACTTACACTCCGCTGTCCCAACTTACTGGAGCAGGTGTTGTATTCCCCAACCACTTGCTCCATAAGTTGGGACAGCGGAGTGTAAGTGGCGGATCTCCAAGGGGGCGGCTTCTATTCAAATGAAGCGCGCCCCCGATGCAAAAGAACTGGGCATGCGCCGGGCTGCAAAAAGCCCAGTGCGCATGCTCCAGTTCTCGGCGGAAAACGTCAATGACGCCGACGTGTGCGTCATTGACGTAAAGTCGTATTCAAGAACGACTTACGTAAACGACGTATCCGACGAAAAAACACGACGGGGACCCGACGCCATCCTTAACATGGCCTACGCGAGACTTGCGGAAACTTACCCCTCATATAGCAGGGGTAAGTTTCCGCTTACGCAAACGACGTTAGCGACGGTTACGCGACGCGAACTCGTTCGGGAATCGGCGTAGAAGGATCATTTGCATATGCAAATGACTCCTTCATGTAAATGCCATCTAGCGGCGGCCGGCGTCATTGCATTTAAGATCCGCCAGTGTAAGTGACTTACAGATGGCGGATCTTAAGTGTATCTATGCAAAAATGATTCTGAGAATCAGAAGCATAGATACACTGGCCAAAAAAGGGAGTTACGATGGAGTATCCTGAGATACTCCATCGTAACTTTACTCAGAATATGGCCCAAAATAAATAAAAAAATATATAAAAAAAAAATATTTTTTTATAATAAAGGTGGGTTGTCATCCAGGGCCCTGGGAATCTCTGGGCCCTTGGGGACCTCCGGACCCCTAAAAAAAAAAAATTGGCCCTTTAATAAAAAATAAAATAAAAATATATTAAAAAAAATATTTTTTTTATAAAAAATAAATTAAAAAAATATATTAAAAAAAAAATATTTTTTTTTATAAAAAATAAATAAAAAAAAGGGGGATTGCCATCCGGGCCCCTGGGGATCTCCGGGCCCCTGGGGACCTCCGAACCCCTAAAAAAAAAATTGGCCCTTTATATATATAAATATATATATCTATATATATATATATATATATATATATATATATATATATATATAAAAAAAAAAAAAAAATATATAAAAAAAAAGATATTTTTTTATAATAAAGGGGGGTTGTCATCCAGGGCCCTGGGGATCTCCGGACCCCTAAAAAAAAATTGGCCCTTTAATAAAAAATAAAATATATTAAAAAAAAAATTTTATATATAAAAATAAAATAAAAATATATTAAAAAAAATATTTTTTTATAATAAAGGTGGGTTGTCATCCAGGGCCCTGGGAATCTCTGGGCCCTTGGGGACCTCCGGACCCCTAAAAAAAATAAATTGGCCCTTTAATAAAAAATAAAATAAAAATATATATTAAAAAATATTTTTTTTATAAAAAAATAAATTAAAAAAATATATTAAAAAAAAAATATTTTTTTTTATAAAAAATAAATAAAAAAAAGGGGGGTTGCCATCCGGGCCCCTGGGGATCTCCGGGCCCCTGGGGACCTCCGAACCCCTAAAAAAAAAATTGGCCCTTTATATATATATATATATATATCTATATATATATATATATATATATATATATATATATATATATATATATATATAAAAAAAAAAAAAAATATATAAAAAAAAAGATATTTTTTTATAATAAAGGGGGGTTGTCATCCAGGGCCCTGGGGATCTCCGGACCCCTAAAAAAAAATTGGCCCTTTAATAAAAAATAAAATTAAAATATATTAAAAAAAAAATTTTTTATATAAAAATAAAATAAAAATATATTAAAAAAAATATTTTTTTTTTATAAAAAATAAATTAAAAAAAGGGGGGTTGCCATCCGGGCCCCTGGGGACCTCCAGGCCCCTTACAGGTGTACTTCCTGTACCACCCCTGATGGCGGCCCTGGTCCCAGGCAGCACAATGTCTTGGGCCGGCACTGCTCTCATTGCAACATTTTATACAGAAGGCCAGTAAAAGAGAAAGAAAGAAAAAAAAAAAGATCTGTGATTAACGAGCCGTCAATTGATTCCAAAAGGCCTAAAATTAGGTCCTTTTCATATTCAATTCCATCTTGCATCCACTTCCATTTCCTTAAAGACTTTTCATCATTCCTCGGAAAGGCTCGCCTCGGACGAAAGACCCAAGGAGGACGAAACTTTAAGGGAATGCGTTGCATTTTAACGACAGATGACAATGTCCCGGGCTTTCTTTTTTGCATGTATGTATGTAGAATGATTTCTTTTTTTTTTTTTTTTTATCTTTTAGAAGTTTTTGAAGTCGGAAAATTGAATGGCAGAAACTTGTCAAAGCAAAGGAAAAAAAATATATATGATTTTTTTTTTTTTTTTTTCCTCTGCCATGCTTACGGCAGACAAGGCCGTATCCTGATTTGCTTAATGCTGACATTTTCTTTCTTGTCCTTGAAAAAAAAAAAAAAGAAATCACAGCGGGAGATTCTAAAATATGCCAAGCAAAAGGTCCTTTGGCAGGTGCTTTTCCCATCCATTACGGCTTAACTTCAGTCCACTTGTTAAAGGATCGCATTTTAGAATATATGTAAAAAGGGATAAAAAAAAACCCGTAACATTCCTTCCAGTGCCCATTAAACGGGCGAGATAATGATTGCTCCTCCACAGATTGCACATATGTGGGAGAACAAGATTAAGGTGCCCAGATATCTTCAAGTGGCTTTCTTTCTCCCCCGTCTCCCAATTGAAAGTTCCCGTCTAAGTTATCTGATTATTATCATAAATAGATCTCAACATTCACAAAAGGGTCGGAAAAAAGAAAGAAAGAAGGAGGGGAACTTTGAAGTTTATTTTTGTTTGACGGGCGAGTTTGTCCTATTCAGCCCTAAAAAAGGTCGTCCTTAGAAGAGCTTCGCAATTATTTTATAGGCCATAAATATTTCTTGTGATTGCGAAATTCATTCGGGATCGTCTTATCCTAATAGAGGTTACCGTGACTTTAATCAAGGCGATGATATGGGCAAAAGCTGGCCATCACACCAGTTTGAGTTTGTTGGACATCCCATTCCAAATCAGTGGCGGCTGGTGCTCAAAATTATTTGGGGAGGCGCAAACAAACGAAAAAAAAAAAAAAGAACATCAATTGCAGCCTCACTGTGCCCATCAATTGCCGCCACTGTGCCCATCAAACGCAGCCATTGTGCCATAATATTGTCGCCACTGTGTCAAAAAGTTGTCGCCACTGTGCCATGACATCAAACGCAGCCACTGTGCCCATCAATTGTCGCCACTGTGCCCATCAAACGCAGCCACTGTGCCATAAAATTGTCGCCACTGTGTCATAAAGTTGTCGCCACTGTGCCATGCCATCAAACGCAGCCACTGTGCCATCAATTGTCGCCACTGTGCCATGCCATCAAACGCAGCCACTGTGCCTATCAATTGTAGCCACTGTGCCCATCAAACGCAGCCAATGTGCCATAAAATTGTTGCCACTGTGTCATAAAGTTGTTGCCACTGTGCCATGACATCAAACGCAGCCACTGTGCCCATCAATTGTCACCACTGTGCCATGCCATCAAACGCAGCCACTGTGCCATCAATTGTCACCACTGTGCCCATCAATTGTCGCCACTGTGCCATGCCATTGTTGCCACTGTGAGTGAGTGAGTGAAAAACTTATATAGCGCAACACATGCAAACTGAATCGCCTCTGTGCCTATCAATTGTCACCACTGTGCCATGCCAAACGCAGCCACTGTGCTATCAATTGTCACCACTGTGCCAATGCAAACGCAGCCACTGTGCCATGCCATTGTCGCCACTGTGCCATGCCAAACGCAGCCACTGTGCCCATGTCACCACTGTGCCCATCCATTGTCACCACTGTGCCATGCCATTGTCACCACTGTGCCCATCAATTGTCACCACTGAGCCATGCCAAACGCAGTCACTGTGCCATAAAATTGTCGCCACTGTGTCATAAAGTTGTCGCCACTGTGCCATGACATCAAACGCAGCCACTGTGCCCATCAATTGTCGCCACTGTGCCCATCAAACGCAGCCACTGTGTCATAAAGTTGTCACCACTGTGCCATGCCATCAAACGCAGCCACTGTGCCCATCAATTGTCACCACTGTGCCCATCAAACGCAGCCACTGTGCCCATCAATTGTCACCACTGTGCCATGCCATCAAACGCAGCCACTGTGCCATAAATTTTCGCCACTGTGCCCATCAATTGTCGCCACTGTGCCATGCCAAACGCAGCCACTGTGCCCATCAATTGTCACCACTGTGCCCATCCATTGTCACCACTGTGCCATGCCATTGTCACCACTGTGCCCATCAATTGTCACCACTGTGCCATGCCAAACGCAGTCACTGTGCAATGCCATTGTCGCCACTGTGCCCATCAATTGCCATCAGTTTGCCCCTAAAATGCTGCCAGATTGCCCCAAAATACAGCCAGATTGTCCAGCCCCCCCCCCTTGCACTTACCTTTCTCAGTCAGCCATCCTCGGATCCTCCTCCACGATCCCTCGATGTAGTCCCGCCCTCGATATCGCTTCAGCCAATCAGGTTACCGGTAACCAGATCAAGTGAACCTGATTGGCTGAGATGCGTGTCAGTGTTAACCAGGGAACGCACACCCCCTGTGCATCCCCTGGTTAACTATTTGGAAGCCGATTACAGCCCTCAGGCTGGCTCTGATAGGCACTTCAAAAGCCAACCAGCTGCCGTTATTCATATGGCCGGCGCTCGCCAGGGGGCCGGCTATCTGAATAGTGGGCAGCAGCGGCAACAATACATAGATTCATGCGATGCATGAATCTATGTATTGTTTTCAGTGGCGTTGCAGGAACGAGAGAGGGCGGGGCTCCATCCAATCTGACAGAGCTTGAGATATTTTACAAAGAAGAAGAATGGGCAGAAATGTCCCTCTCTAGATGTGCAAAGCTGGTAGAGACACCCCCAAAAAAGACTTGTAGAGAAAGGGGGTCCTACAAAGTATTGACTCCGGGGGGCGCCATACAAATGTACCCCCCACACTTTTCACATATTTATTTGTAAATAAAATCGAAAACTATTTTTTATTTTCCTTCCACTTCACAATTATGTGACACTTCCCAATAAAATACTATTACATTTTTGGTTGTAGCATCACAAATTGTGGAGAATTTCAAGGGGTGTGAATACTTTTTCAAGGCACTGTAGATATTAAAGTGCATGTGACTTATATTTTATTGGTCAAAACATTATGGTTGAGGCGCCTTCCACCTTCACACACCTCAACCTTTACACTTCTCTTCTCTTATCCTCTCTTCTCTTATCCTCTCTTCTCTTATCCTCTCTTCTCTTATCCTCTCTTCTCTTATCCTCTCTTCTCTTATCCTCTCTTCTCTTCCATTATCCTCTCTTCTCTTATCCTCTCTTCTCTTATCCTCTCTTCTCTTATCCTCTCTTCTCTTATCCTCTCTTCTCTTATCCTCTCTTCTCTTATCCTCTCTTCTCTTATCCTCTCTTCTCTTATCCTCTCCTCTCTTCTCTTATCCTCTCTTCTCTTCTCTTATCCTCTCTTCTCTTATCCTCTCTTCTCTTCTCTTATCCTCTCTTCTCTTATCCTCTCTTCTCTTATCCTCTCTTCTCTTATCCTCTCTTCTCTTATCCTCTCTTCTCTTAGGCCCCATACACACCATAGAATCTATCCGCAGATAAATCCCATCAAATGGGTTTCTGCGGATAGATCCTATGGTGTGTACACGCCAACGGATATTTATCCGCAAATAAATCTCCCCTGGAATGGATTTCCAGCAGATAAATATTTGTCGACATGCACAGAATATCTATCTGCTGGAATCCATTCCAACGGATGGATCCGCTCGTCTGTACAGACTTACCGGATCCATCCGTCCAAAGGGATTCCCCGCACGCGCCGTAATGAATAGACGCATGCGTGGAATTCCTTATATGACAGCGTCGCGCCCGTCGCCGCGTCATAATAGCGGCGACGGCGCGACACGTCATCGGCAGAGGATTTCAGCGCGGATTTCAATGCGATGGTGTGTACACGCCATCGCATTGAAATCCTCTGAAATCTTAGAGAGGATTTATCCGCGGATACGGTCCGCTGAACCGTATCTGCGGATAAATTCTATCATGTGTATGGGGCCTCATCCTCTCTTCTCTTATCCTCTCTTCTCTTATCCTCTCTTCTCTTCTCTTATCCTCTCTTCTCTTATCCTCTCTTCTCTTATCCTCTCTTCTCTTATCCTCTCCTCTCTTCTCTTATCCTCTCTTCTCTTCTCTTATCCTCTCTTCTCTTATCCTCTCTTCTTTTCTCTTATCCTCTCTTCTCTTATCCTCTCTTCTCCTCTCTTATCCTCTCTTCTCTTATCCTCTCTTCTCTTATCCTCTCTTCTCTTATCCTCTCTTCTCTTATCCTCTCTTCTCTTATCCTCTCTTCTCTTATCCTCTCTTCTCTTATCCTCTCTTCTCTTATCCTCTCTTCTCTTATCCTCTCCTCTCTTCTCTTATCCTCTCTTCTCTTCTCTTATCCTCTCTTCTCTTATCCTCTCTTCTCTTCTCTTATCCTCTCTTCTCTTATCCTCTCTTCTCCTCTCTTATCCTCTCTTCTCTTAGGCCCCATACACACGATAGAATTTATCCGCAGATACGGTTCAGCGGACCGTATCCGCGGATAAATCCTCTCTAAGATTTCAGAGGATTTCAATGCGATGGCGTGTACACACCATCGCATTGAAATCCGCGCTGAAATCCTCTGCCGATGACGTGTCGCGCCGTCGCCGCTATTATGACGCGGCGACGGGCGCGACGCTGTCATATAAGGAATTCCACGCATGCGTCTATTCATTACGGCGCGTGCGGGGAATCCCTTTGGACGGATGGATCCGGTAAGTCTATACAGACGAGCGGATCCATCCGTTGGAATGGATTCCAGCAGATAGATATTCTGTGCATGTCGACAAATATTTATCTGCTGGAAATCCATTCCAGGGGAGATTTATCTGCGGATAGATTCTATGGTGTGTATGGGGCCTGATCCTCTCTTCTCTTATCCTCTCTTCTCTTATCCTCTCTTCTCTTATCCTCTCTTCTCTTCTCTTATCCTCTCTTCTCTTATCCTCTTCTTCTCCTCTCTTATCCTCTCTTCTCTTATCCTCTCTTCTCTTATCCTCTCTTCTCTTATCCTCTCTTCTCTTATCCTCTCTTCTCTTCTCTTATCCTCTCTTCTCTTATCCTCTCTTCTCTTATCCTCTCTTCTCTTATCCTCTCTTCTCTTATCCTCTCTTCTCCTCTCTTCTCTTATCCTCTCTTCTCTTATCCTCTCTTCTCTATTCTTATCCTCGCTTCTCTTATCCTCTCTTCTCTTATCTTATCCTCTCTTCTCTTCTCTTCTCTTCTCTTCTCTTCTCTTCTCTTCTCCTCTCTTCTCTTATCCTCTCTTCTCTTATCCTCTCTTCTCTTCTCTTCTCCTCTCTTCTCTTATCCTCTCTTCTCTTATCCTCTCTTCTCTATTCTTATCCTCGCTTCTCTTATCCTCTCTTCTCTTATCCTCTCTTCTCTTCTCTTCTCTTCTCTTCTCTTCTCTTCTCCTCTCTTCTCTTATCCTCTCTTCTCTTCTCTTAGACCCCATACACACAAGAGAATTTATCCGCGAATACGGTCCAGCGGACCGTTTCCGCGGATAAATCCTCTCGAGGATTTCGGCGGATTTTCATGCGATGGAGTGTACTCACCATCGCATTGAAATCCGCGCCGAAATCCTCTGGCGATGACGTGTCGCGCTGTCGCCGCGATGATGACGCGGCGACGTGCGCGACGCTGTCATATAAGGAATTCCACGCATGCGTCGAATCATTACGACGCATGCGGGGGATCCCTTCGGACGGATGGATCCGGTGAGTCTATACAGACCAGCGGATCCATCCGTTGGGATGGATTCCAGCAGATGGATTTGTTTGGCATGTCAGCAAATATTCATCTGCTGGAAATCCATCCCAGGGGAGATATATCCGCGGAAACAGATCCGCTGGAGTGTACACACCATAGGATCTATCCGCTGAAACCCATTCGCTGGGATTTTTCAACGGATGGATTCTATCGTGTGTACGGGACCTAATCCTCTCTTCTCCTCTCTTCTCCTATCCTCTCTTCTCTTCTCTTATCCTCTCTTCTCTTCTCCTATCCTCTCTTCTCTTCTCCTATCCTCTCTTCTCTTCTCTTATCCTCTCTTCTCTTCTCCTATCCTCTCTTCTCTTCTCCTATCCTCTCTTCTCTTCTCCTATCCTCTCTTCTCTTCTCTTATCCTCTCTTCTATTCTCTTCTCTTATCCTCTCTTCTCTTCTCCTATCCTCTCTTCTCTTCTCCTATCCTCTCTTCTCTTCTCCTATCCTCTCTTCTCTTCTCTTATCCTCTCTTCTCTTCTCCTATCCTCTCTTCTCTTCTCCTATCCTCTCTTCTCTTCTCCTATCCTCTCTTCTCTTCTCCTCTCTTCTATTCTCTTCTCTTCTCCTCTCTTCTATTCTCTTCTCTTATCCTCTCTTCTCTTCTCGTATCCTCTCTTCTCTTCTATTCTCTTCTCTTATCCTCTCTTCTCTTATCCTCTCTTATCCTCTCTTCTCTTATCCTCTCTTCTCTTATCCTCTCTTCTCTTATCCTCTCTTCTCTTATCCTCTCTTCTCATCTCTTATCCTCTCTTCTCTTATGCTCTCTTCTCTTCTCTTATCCTCTCTTCTCATCTCTTATCCTCTCTTCTCATCTCTTATCCTCTCTTCTCTTATCCTCTCTTCTCTTATCCTCTCTTCTCTTCTCTTATCCTCTCTTCTCTTCTCTTCTCTTATCCTCTCTTCTCTTATCCTCTCTTCTCTTCTCTTATCCTCTCTTCTCTTCTCTTCTCGTATCCTCTCTTCTCCTCTCTTCTCTTCTCTTATCCTCTCTTCTCTTATCCTCTCTTCTCTTATCCTCTCTTATCCTATCCTATCCTCTCTTCTCTTCTCTTCTCTTCTATTCTCTTCTCTTATCCTCTCTTCTCTTCTCTTATCCTCTCTTCTCTTCTCTTCTCTTATCCTCTCTTCTCTTCTCCTATCCTCTCTTCTCTTATCCTCTCTTCTCTTCTCTTCTCTTCTCTTCTCTTATCCTCTCTTCTCTTCTCCTATCCTCTCTTCTCTTCTCTTATCCTCTCTTCTCTTCTCCTCTCTTCTCTTCTCTTATCCTCTCTTCTCTTATCCTCTCTTCTCTTCTCCTATCCTCTCTTCTCTTCTCTTATCCTCTCTTCTCTTCTCCTCTCTTCTCTTCTCTTATCCTCTCTTCTCTTCTCTTATCCTCTCTTCTCTTCTCTGAAAACGAAAGTGTTACTCCATACCACCACCTGAAATTTCCATCCATTTTCACCATTTTAGAAACTCTGTTTATTCATTATAAAAATTCTGCAAATATTCCCAATGTTCACACTTCCTCTCCCATCATGTGTTGGGTATTGCACAGACTAAATTTGGGTTATTTTTCATATTTTGGGACAATATCTTCTTATAACTTTCCTATGACATTCCCATCCAGGCTAAAACCCAGTGGCGGTGCATCCAAAAAGGGTGCAGGAGTGCCGCCCCCGCTCTCCTGCCACCTGTCTATCACATCTGAATTACAGGGGTGTTTTTGGAAGCGCCTGATTAGAGCTGTCGGCTCTAATAGGCCTCCAAATTGGTAAACAGCGGGCGCCATGCTGTGCGATCGCTGTTTACACATGTGTTGTGTTAGGAAAGCAATTTATTTGCTTCCCTTAGGCCCCTTACTCACGACCAAACATGTCTGCTGAATATGGTCCGCGGACCAGTTTGGCCGTGTGTTGGCCCGAGTGGACCATTTTCGGGCGGATCGGACAGGTTTCCAGCGGACAACTGTTTCCTGGACTTGCTTTAAAACAGTCCGCTGGAAACCTGTCCCCCCGACATGTACGGTCGTCTGTACAGACCTACCGTACATGTCCGGCCGCCCGCCATCCCTTGCATGCGTCGAATGACTTCGACGCATGCGTGGAAGCATTTTAAAGGCAGGCCGCCCACGTCGCCACGTCATTGTCGCGGCGACACCGCGTCATCGACGCGGCGACACCGCGGACACGCCCCGCGTATTGTTTACGCGCGGAGTTCTGTTCGATGGTGTGTACAGCCATCGAACAGAAGTCCCCAGGCAGACATGTCCGATGAAAACGGTCCGCGGACCGGTTTCATCGGACATGTCTGCTCGTGAGTACAAGGCCTAACACTGAACCGCCTCTCAGCCAATCAGGTGCTCGGGTCTGGTTACCTGTCACCTGATTGGCTGAAGCGACAGGCGCTGTTATTGGACGCCTATCAGGTGTCCAAACATAGCAGAGGACGGGAAGAGGATGGGAGAAAACATCGAGGACTCGGAGCGGGGAGGACAGCGCCGTGACCCGAGCACCAATCGATGGGGCACACTGGCAACAATTGATGGGGCACACTGGCAACAATTGATGGGGCACACTGGCAACAATTGATGGGGCACACTGGCAACAATTGATGGGACACACTGGAAGCAATTGATAGGGCACAATAGGGGAAGTTCATGGGCACACTGGCAACATTTGATGGGGCACAGTAGCGCCAATTGATGGGCACAGTGGCGGCAGTATTTGGGCACACTGGCAGCCTTTGATGGGGCACAGTAGCGCCAATTGATGGGCACAGTGGCAGCAATTCATGGGCACAGTGGCAGCAATTGATGGGGCACAGTGGCAGCAATTGATGGGGCACAGTGGCGGAAGTTTTTGGACACACTGGCAGCATTTGATGGGGCACAGTAGCGGCAATTGATGGGCACACTGGAAACAATTGATGGGCACACTGGCAACAATTGATGGGGCACACTGGCAACAATTGATGGGGCACACTGGCAACAATTGATGGGCACACAGGCAACAATTGATGGGCACACTGGCAACAATTGATGGGGCACACTGGCAACAATTGATGGGGAACACTGGCAGCAATTGATGGGGCTCAATAGGGGCAGTTTATGGGCACACTGGCAACATTTGATGGGGCACAGCAGCGCCAATTGATGGGCACAGTGGCAGCAATTGATGGGGCACAGTAGCTCCAATTGATGGGCACAGTGGCAGCAATTGATGGGGCACAGTGGCGGCAGTATTTGGGCACACTGGCAGCCGCGGACCGGTTTCATCGGACATGTCTGCTCGTGAGTACAAGGCCTAACACTGAACCGCCTCTCAGCCAATCAGGTGCTCGGGTCTGGTTACCTGTCACCTGATTGGCTGAAGCGACAGGCGCTGTTATTGGACGCCTATCAGGTGTCCAAACATAGCAGAGGACGGGAAGAGGATGGGAGAAAACATCGAGGACTCGGAGCGGGGAGGACAGCGCCGTGACCCGAGCACCAATCGATGGGGCACACTGGCAACAATTGATGGGGCACACTGGCAACAATTGATGGGGCACACTGGCAACAATTGATGGGGCACACTGGCAACAATTGATGGGACACACTGGAAGCAATTGATAGGGCACAATAGGGGAAGTTCATGGGCACACTGGCAACATTTGATGGGGCACAGTAGCGCCAATTGATGGGCACAGTGGCGGCAGTATTTGGGCACACTGGCAGCCTTTGATGGGGCACAGTAGCGCCAATTGATGGGCACAGTGGCAGCAATTCATGGGCACAGTGGCAGCAATTGATGGGGCACAGTGGCGGAAGTTTTTGGACACACTGGCAGCATTTGATGGGGCACAGTAGCGGCAATTGATGGGCACACTGGAAACAATTGATGGGCACACTGGCAACAATTGATGGGGCACACTGGCAACAATTGATGGGGCACACTGGCAACAATTGATGGGCACACTGGCAACAATTGATGGGCACACTGGCAACAATTGATGGGGCACACTGGCAACAATTGATGGGGAACACTGGCAGCAATTGATGGGGCTCAATAGGGGCAGTTTATGGGCACACTGGCAACATTTGATGGGGCACAGCAGCGCCAATTGATGGGCACAGTGGCAGCAATTGATGGGGCACAGTAGCTCCAATTGATGGGCACAGTGGCAGCAATTGATGGGGCACAGTGGCGGCAGTATTTGGGCACACTGGCAGCCGCGGACCGGTTTCATCGGACATGTCTGCTCGTGAGTACAAGGCCTAACACTGAACCGCCTCTCAGCCAATCAGGTGCTCGGGTCTGGTTACCTGTCACCTGATTGGCTGAAGCGACAGGCGCTGTTATTGGACGCCTATCAGGTGTCCAAACATAGCAGAGGACGGGAAGAGGATGGGAGAAAACATCGAGGACTCGGAGCGGGGAGGACAGCGCCGTGACCCGAGCACCAATCGATGGGGCACACTGGCAACAATTGATGGGGCACACTGGCAACAATTGATGGGGCACACTGGCAACAATTGATGGGGCACACTGGCAACAATTGATGGGACACACTGGAAGCAATTGATAGGGCACAATAGGGGAAGTTCATGGGCACACTGGCAACATTTGATGGGGCACAGTAGCGCCAATTGATGGGCACAGTGGCGGCAGTATTTGGGCACACTGGCAGCCTTTGATGGGGCACAGTAGCGCCAATTGATGGGCACAGTGGCAGCAATTCATGGGCACAGTGGCAGCAATTGATGGGGCACAGTGGCAGCAATTGATGGGGCACAGTGGCGGAAGTTTTTGGACACACTGGCAGCATTTGATGGGGCACAGTAGCGGCAATTGATGGGCACACTGGAAACAATTGATGGGCACACTGGCAACAATTGATGGGGCACACTGGCAACAATTGATGGGGCACACTGGCAACAATTGATGGGCACACTGGCAACAATTGATGGGCACACTGGCAACAATTGATGGGGCACACTGGCAACAATTGATGGGGAACACTGGCAGCAATTGATGGGGCTCAATAGGGGCAGTTTATGGGCACACTGGCAACATTTGATGGGGCACAGCAGCGCCAATTGATGGGCACAGTGGCAGCAATTGATGGGGCACAGTAGCTCCAATTGATGGGCACAGTGGCAGCAATTGATGGGGCACAGTGGCGGCAGTATTTGGGCACACTGGCAGCCGCGGACCGGTTTCATCGGACATGTCTGCTCGTGAGTACAAGGCCTAACACTGAACCGCCTCTCAGCCAATCAGGTGCTCGGGTCTGGTTACCTGTCACCTGATTGGCTGAAGCGACAGGCGCTGTTATTGGACGCCTATCAGGTGTCCAAACATAGCAGAGGACGGGAAGAGGATGGGAGAAAACATCGAGGACTCGGAGCGGGGAGGACAGCGCCGTGACCCGAGCACCAATCGATGGGGCACACTGGCAACAATTGATGGGGCACACTGGCAACAATTGATGGGGCACACTGGCAACAATTGATGGGGCACACTGGCAACAATTGATGGGACACACTGGAAGCAATTGATAGGGCACAATAGGGGAAGTTCATGGGCACACTGGCAACATTTGATGGGGCACAGTAGCGCCAATTGATGGGCACAGTGGCGGCAGTATTTGGGCACACTGGCAGCCTTTGATGGGGCACAGTAGCGCCAATTGATGGGCACAGTGGCAGCAATTCATGGGCACAGTGGCAGCAATTGATGGGGCACAGTGGCAGCAATTGATGGGGCACAGTGGCGGAAGTTTTTGGACACACTGGCAGCATTTGATGGGGCACAGTAGCGGCAATTGATGGGCACACTGGAAACAATTGATGGGCACACTGGCAACAATTGATGGGGCACACTGGCAACAATTGATGGGGCACACTGGCAACAATTGATGGGCACACTGGCAACAATTGATGGGCACACTGGCAACAATTGATGGGGCACACTGGCAACAATTGATGGGGAACACTGGCAGCAATTGATGGGGCTCAATAGGGGCAGTTTATGGGCACACTGGCAACATTTGATGGGGCACAGCAGCGCCAATTGATGGGCACAGTGGCAGCAATTGATGGGGCACAGTAGCTCCAATTGATGGGCACAGTGGCAGCAATTGATGGGGCACAGTGGCGGCAGTATTTGGGCACACTGGCAGCCTTTGATGGGGCACAGTAGTGCCAATTGATGGGCACAGTGGCAGCAATTCATGGGCACAGTGGCAGCAATTCATGGGGCACAGTGGCAGCAATTCATGGGGCACAGTGGTGGAAGTTTTTGGACACACTGGCAGCATTTGATGGGGCACAGTAGCGGTAATTGATGGGGCACAGTGGTGGAAGTTTTTGGACACACTGGCAGCATTTGATGGGGCACAGTAGCGGCAATTGATGGGGCACAGTAGCGGAAGTTTTTGGACACACTGGCAGCATTTTATGGGGCACACTAGCGCCAATTGATGGGCACAGTGGCAGCAATTTATGGGCACAGTGGCAGCAATTGATGGGCACAGTAGCTGCATTTGATGGCACAGTGGCGGCAATTTATGGGTACAGTGGTGGCAATTGATGGGCACACTGGCAGCAATTGATGGGCACAGTGCCAGCAATTGATGGGCACACTGGCAGCAATTGATGGGCACACTGGCAGCAATTGATGGGCACAGTGGCTGCATTTGATGGGCACAGTTGCTGCAATTGATTTTTTTTTTTTCAGTTTGTTTGCGCCCCCCAAAAATTTTGAGCACCAGCCGCCACTGCTAAAAACTCAGAAGAACATAGACAGGACGTCATCCCTAGCAGCGTTGGGAGCCCCTTGGGTACGTTCCGTACTTGCTGACGTCTGCCCAGACACTCTTATGGCTGTTTATGCTCTCCGGGTTGTAAGATGGTGTTTACTTTACAGTGAATGGGATAGAGAGATGATCTCACATGGAGAAATTGCTATTGATGATCTAGAGATTGTAAATTATTCACAGCTAGGAATTCATATCCGCCATTTACTCCCAAACTCACGTCGGACTCTTGGAGGTGATGTGGTAATAACACAGATTGATGTGCTTTGACATGTATGAAGGCTTTCTGAGAAGAAGACGGTTCCAGAAGCACAGAGCTTTTATGGAATAACCAACCACCTTACCTAAGAGAGCTTCTGGGACGTCCCATTCCAAAACCATGGCTAGAAATTAGGATTTACTGCTGCTCCCCCACTCTCCTTTCATGGCTAGCCTATACCATCCTCCATTTTCTGGGAAGTTTTTCCACAAGGTTTTGAAGACATTGGGGTGGATTCAGGTACGGCTTGCGCCCTCTTACGGAGGCGCAGCGTACCGTTTTAACGATGCGCCTCCGTAAATTACCTGCGCTACGCTTCATTCATGAAGCAGTAGCTCCGTAATCTGCGTGGCCGCTCCCTAAAACTGCCCGGCGTAAGGGCGCGTAATTTAAATGATCCCCTAGGGGGCGTGGATCATTTAAATTAGGCGCGTTCCCGCGCCGACCGTAGTGCGCATGCTCCGTCGGGAAACTTTCCCGATGTGCATTGCGGCAAATGACGTCGCAAGGACGTCATTTGCTTCAACGTGAATGTAAATGGCGTCCAGCGCCATTCACGATTCACTTGCTCAAACGACGTAATTTTCAAACGTCGCGACGCGGGAACGACGGGTATACTTAGCATTGGCTGCCCCTGCTAATAGCAGGAGCAGCCTTACGCGGAACCCGACGAACGCAAACGACGTAAAATGCGTACGCAGGGCGCGCGTAGGGTTGTGAATCGACGTTAGTATGCAATTTGCATACTCTACGCTGACCACTACGGGAACGCCACCTAGCGGCCATCGTAAGAATGCAGCCTATGATACGACGGCATAAGAGCCTTATGCCAGTCATATCTTAGGCTGCAGTCGGCGTAACGAGCTCTCTGAATACAGAAAAGTCGTTACGCCGGCGCAACTAACTAACTATGGTTACGCAGACGCAATTGCTTACTGAATCCACCCCATTGGGAGTTTGTGCCCCTTTGTGAGGTCAGGTATTGAAGAGAAGACCTGGCTCACAGTCGGCATTGCAGTTTTTATCCCTTTGCATATATGCGGCCTCAGCTTTAGGGGGTTATACCAGGATGATGCCCGCAGCTGATCCTGGAGGAGTGGGAGGGGACATTCCCCCCTCCCGCCGCCTTCCGCCGCTCTTTCCGGGCCTCCTGTCCCACCGGGAGACCCGATCCACAATCCGCCTCTTCTGGCATC
This sequence comes from Rana temporaria, assembly GCF_905171775.1. NCBI lineage: Eukaryota > Metazoa > Chordata > Amphibia > Anura > Ranidae > Rana > Rana temporaria. The sequence goes on from NC_053493.1 coordinate 7,719,142, forward strand.
TAGACACAGACTGGCAACGGTTTTGTTCCAGTCTCCTTCATGTAAACACAGAAGCGACGTCACTTCCGGTTTACTCGACAGCCAATGGCGTCGGTAATACATTTTTTTTTTTACAGTATTCACAATCGCCGTTTTTGCCGTTCTGAATACTTGGAAGTGCAAAGGAGGGGTTTGGGGTCTTTTAGACCACCGATCCCCCCCCCCATAAAGAGGACCTGTCACCACCTATTACTGTCACATGGGGTGTTTACATTTCTTGTGACAGCAAGGAAAGTGATCAATATTTTTTTTTTCTTTTTAAAACACAATGTAAAAATAAATAAATAAATAATAAAAAACAGTTTTTTTTAACCGCTTGCCGACCGCCGCATGTATATGTACGTCCACAGAATGGCACGTACAGGCATATGGGCGTACATGTACGTCCCTGCCTTTCCGCGGGTCGGGGGTCCGATCGGGACCCCCCCCTGCTACATGCGGCGGTCGGAAACCCGCGGGGAACGATCTGGGACGAGAGCGCGGCTATTCGTTTATAGCCGCCCCCTCGCGATCGCTCCCCGGAGCTGAAGAACGGGGAGAGCCGTATGTAAACACGGCTTCCCCGTGCTTCACTGTGGCGGCTGCATTGATCGAGTCATCCCTTTTATAGGGAGACTCGATCGATGACGTCACTCCTACAGCCACACCCCCCTACAGTTGTAAACACACACTAGGTGAAGCATAAATCCTTCAGCGCCCCCTGTGGTTAACTCCCAAACTGCAACTGTCATTTTCACAATAAAGAATGCAATTTAAATGCATTTTTTGCTGTGAAAATGACAATGGTCCCAAAAATGTGTCAAAATTGTCTGAAGTGTCCGCCATAATGTCGCAGTCACGAAAAAAATCGCTGATCGCCGCCATTAGTAGTAAAAAATAAAAAATAATAATAAAAATGCAATAAAACTATCCCCTATTTTTTAAACGCTATAAATTTTGTGCAAACCAACACTTATTGCGATTTTTTTTTACCAAAAATAGGTAGAAGAATACGTATCGGCCTAAACTGAGGAAAACATTTTTTTAAATATATTTTTGGGGGATATTTATTATAGCAAAAAGTAAAAAATATATTTATTTTTTTCAAAATTGACGCTCTATTTTTGTTTATAGCGCAAAAAATAAAAACCGCAGAGGTGATCAAATACCACCAAAAGAAATCTCTATTTGTGGGAAAAAAAGGACGCCAATTTTGTTTTTCTTAGCCACGTCGCACGACCGCGCAATTGTCTGTTAAAGCGACGCAGTGCCGAATCGCAAAACCTGGCCTGGTCCTTTAGCTGCCTAAAGGTCAGGGTCTTAAGTGGTTGACCTGCCTACTGTCACAATGAGAAGAATTCGTTGGAATGACACTGAGAGATATACTTTATACAGTATATATATTAGAGCGGAGGATAGATTGCAGTGTGAGTGCGGTGCACAGCGAGAGGCAACGTGCGCAGGAACAGAACGCGCGTCGTGTGAAGGTGTGATAATTGGAGCGGAATCTATGGAAGGATTGTATATCCAGCAGGAAGACGGCTTTGTATGTGAAGTGCGCTGATAATAAGACGACCCCGAGATAAATATATATTTACACCAGAGGCGTTCTGCTGGAAAAGAGTCTGAGTGCCGCTACACGGTCTGCGACAAATTATCTCCACTGTTTATCTGAACAAATTGTTTTACGGATAAAGTTATGTGTATTGCCGCATTCCGAAACCCAACTCAAGTCTGACATCTTTTTAAATATAAATGGAAAAAAAAAAGAAATAAGTTGGGAGATATAAAGGCAACAAAGGAATTATTTTTTCAGTTTGGGGTTTGTGTTTTCTCCTCACAGTTATTCCAACTTTTTGCTCCCTTTTTTCTCATCTCTTTTTTCGTCCTTCTCCTCTTCCCTTGTCCCTTCCCCTCCTCTCCTTTTCTTCTTCCTCTTCTTCTTTCATCCTGTACCTTTTCATCTTCTTTTCTTCCCTCTACTGTCCTGTCATCCCATCCCTTCCCCTCCTCTCCTTTTCTTCCTTCTCCTCTCCTCTCATCCTTTACCTTCTCCTCCTCTCCTTTTCTTCCTTCTCCTCTCCTCTCATCCTTTACCTTCTCTCCTTTTCTTCCTTCTCCTCTCCTCTCCTCTCATCCTTTACCTTTTCATCTTCTTTTCTTCCCTCTACTATCCTGTCATCCCATCCCTTCCCTCTCCTCTCATCCTTTACCTTCTCCTCCTCTCCTTTTCTCCCTTCTCCTCTCCTCTCATCCTTTACCTTCCCCTCCTCTCCTTTTCTTCCTTCTTCTCTCCTCCCATCCGTTACCTTCTCCTCCTCTCCTTTTCTTCCTTCTCCTCTCATCCTTTACCTTCACCACCTCTCCTTTTCTTCCTTCTCCTCTCATCCTTTACCTTCTCCTCCTCTCCTTTTCTTCCTTCTCCTCTCCTCTCATCCTTTACCTTCTCCACCTCTCCTTTTCTTCCTTCTTCTCTCCTCCCATCCGTTACCTTCTCCACCTCTCCTTTTCTTCCTTCTTCTCTCCTCTCATCCATTACCTTCTCCTCCTCTCCTTTTCTTCCTTCTTCTCTCCTCTCATCCTTTACCTTCTCCTCCTCTCCTTTTCTTCCTTCTTCTCTCCTCCCATCCGTTACCTTCTCCTCCTCTCCTTTTCTTCCTTCTTCTCTCCTCTCATCCTTTACCTTCTCCTCCTCTCCTTTTCTTCCTTCTTCTCTCCTCTCATCCTTTACCTTCTCCTCCTCTCCTTTTCTTCCTTCTTCTCTCCTCCCATCCGTTACCTTCTCCACCTCTCCTTTTCTTCCTTCTTCTCTCCTCTCATCCTTTACCTTCTCCTCCTCTCCTTTTCTTCCTTCTTCTCTCCACTCATCCTTTACCTTCTCCACCTCTCCTTTTCTTCCTTCTTCTCTCCTCCCATCCGTTACCTTCTCCACCTCTCCTTTTCTTCCTTCTCCTCTCATCCTTTACCTTCTCCTCCTCTCCTTTTCTTCCTTCTTCTCTCCTCTCATCCATTACCTTCTCCTCCTCTCCTTTTCTTCCTTCTTCTCTCCTCCCATCCTTTACCTTCTCCACCTCTCCTTTTCTTCCTTCTTCTCTCCTCTCATCCTTTACCTTCTCCTCCTCTCCTCTCCTTTTCTTCCTTCTCCTCTCCTCTCATCCTTTACCTTCTCCACCTCTCCTTTTCTTCCTTCTTCTCTCCACTCATCCTTTACCTTCTCCACCTCTCCTTTTCTTCCTTCTTCTCTCCTCTCATCCTTTACCTTCTCCTCCTCTCCTTTTCTTCCTTCTCCTCTCCTCTCATCCTTTACCTTCTCCACCTCTCCTTTTCTTCCTTCTCCTCTCCTCTCATCCTTTACCTTCTCCTCCTCTCCTTTTCTTCCTTCTCCTCTCCTCTCATCCGTTACCTTCTCCTCCTCTCCTTTTCTTCCTTCTCCTCTCCTCTCATCCTTTACCTTCTCCTCCTCTCCTTTTCTTCCTTCTTCTCTCCTCTCATCCTTTACCTTCTCCTCCTCTCCTTTTCTTCCTTCTCCTCTCCTCTCATCCTTTACCTTCTCCTCCTCTCCTTTTCTTCCTTCTTCTCTCCTCTCATCCTTTACCTTCTCCTCCTCTCCTTTTCTTCCTTCTCCTCTCCTCTCATTCCCTCCCTTCTCTTCCTCTCCTTTTCTTCTTTCTCCGCTTCTCTCATCTTGTCCCTTTTCCTCCTCTCCTTTACTTCCTTCTCCTCTCCTCTCATCCCATCCCTTCTTTTCCTCCTTCTTCTCTTTTCTTGTCCCTTATCTTCTCTCCTTTTTCCCTTTTCCTATCCTCTCACCCCATGCCTTTTCCTCCTCTCCTTTTCTTCCTTCTCCTCGTTTTCCATCCCATCCCCACTTCTTCTCTCCTTTTCTCCTATCCAGTTTCTCCTCCTCCTCTCCTTTTCTTTCTTCTCCACCTCTCTCATCATGCCCCTTCTCCTCCTCTTATTTTTTCCTTCTACTCTCCTCTCATCCCCTACTTTCTCCTCCTCTTCTTTTCTCCCTTCTCCTCTCATCCCATCTCTTCTCCTCCTCTCCTTTTATCCTGTACCTTTTCATCTTCTTTTCATCCCTCTACTGTCCTGTCATCCCATCCCTTCTCCTCCTCTCCTTTTCTTCCTTCTCCTCTCTATCCTTCTCATCTACACTCATTCTTTACCTTCTCCTCCTCTCCTTTACTTCCTTCTCCTCTCCTCTCCTCTCATCTTGTCACTCCCCCCCCCCCCTTTACATCCTTCTCCTCTCCTCTCCTGTCCTCTCCTCTCATCTTGTCACTTTTCCTCCCCCCCTTTACATCCTTCTCCTCTCCTCTCATCCCATCCCTTCTCTTCCTCCCCGTTTTTCTCCTTCTTCTTTCTTCTCAGCCCTTATCTTCCCTCTCTTTTCCCCTTTCATATCCTCTCATCCTGTCCCTTCTCCTCCTTTCCTTTTCTTCCTTCTTCTGCTCTCTCAGCCCACCCCTTCTCATCCTCTCCCTTTCTTCCTTCTCCTCTCCTCTTATACCATGCCGTTTCCTCCTCTCCCTTTCGTTCTTCTCCTCTCCTTCAATCCCATCCCCACTTCTCATCTCCTTTTCTTCTTTCTCCTCTCCTCTAATCCAATTTCTCCTCTTCCTCTCCTTTTCTTCCTTCTCCACCTCTCTCATCATGCCCCTTCTCCTCCTCTTCTTTTTTCCTTTGACTCTCCTCTCATCCCCTACTTTCTCCTCCTCTTCTTTTTTCCTCTCCTCTCATCCTGTCCTTTCTCCTCCTCTCCTTTTCCTCTCCTCTCCTCTCCTCTAATCCCATTCATTCTCCTCCTCTCATTTTCTTTCTTCTCCTCTCCTCTAATCCAGTTTCTTTTCCTCCTCTCCTTTTCTTTAGCCTATTCTCCAGTTCTTTTTTCTCCTCTCCTCTCATCCCATCCCTTATCCTCCTCTCCTTTTCCTCCTTCTCCTCTTTTCTAGTCTCTTCACTTCCTTTTCTTCCTTATCCTCTTCTCCAGTACCTTTCCCTCTTCACCTTTTCTGATTTCTCCTCTTCTCTTTGCTTGTCGCTTCACCTGCCTTTCTTCTTTCTCTTCCCATCTGGACCCTCCTCTCCCTTTTTTCTTCTCCTCCCCTTTTCTCTAGTCTCTTCACATCATTTTCTTACTTCTTCTCTACTCTCCCTCTTCCTTTTCTGTCCTTTCTTTTCCTAACTCACATTTCTTTCCTGTTATTCCTCCCCCCTCCTCCTTTTTCTCTCCTCTTGTTTCATTTCCTCTTCCCTTCCTTTCCACTCTTTTTTCTAGTTTTCATTTTTCTCCTGCTTTCTCATTAACCTCCCTTCCTCCTTTTTCGTTCCTCTCCTCTTCTCCTTTTCTGTCCTTTCCCTTCCTCCCTTTTCATTCCTCTCTTTTCTTTCTTCTCTCTTTTCCCACTTCCTGTTTTCTCCTCTTTTTTCCATTCCATTCCTACTTTTTCTCCTCTCTTTTTCTTACTCGCTGTAACGATATGGCCCGTGATACCCAGAGACTTTTGAAGGATGCGGGGTACTCTTGTGCCATCTTCACCAATGACTCTTGGGTCTAGGGTCATCCTATGTCCATTATGGGCATAGGATGACTGAGAGAACTGATATCTCGGATTACATGAGATGGGACATTAATGATAATTCATGTATTGCAGGATATCTTGAAGCATTACAAGTTGTTAATTCTGACCCCAACAGGTCAATAGAGTGACTCATTCAATGTGTAACATAGACTGTTGAGATGCTAATTAAGTCCACCTGGCTGTAGTGATGGGGCTTGCTGTGATTGCATTCTGTTGTCCATTGTGCTAATTACGTCTGCTCCTAAGATCTTTCATTGTGTATGCTAATAACACTGTTTTGTGTGAAAATACTATTGATAATAGATGTGGAATGTGACTTGTCAGCTGTAGTAATTAACTCCTCTAGATTCGGTGCCAGAACGTCTGAGTGTGTATTGTGTAAATAGCTTGTCACGGAGTCAGAATGTCTGGGTAATGACTAATAATTAACTCATCGGAATGTCATTATCTAAAAGAATGTGTATTGAAGTTCCTTGTGTAATGGTGGGTGGAGTTGATTCATTGTTCACTTGGTTTCTAAACTGTATATAACAAGGCTGAGTTACCATTAAAACATTCATTCGTTTGGAACCAGAGACACCTGTGTGTGTCTCGTCCTTCTGGGGAATTCTTATGGGTCGTGTCTGCTGAATTGTTGGAGTGTCGGATAAGCTGTCTTGGGTTGGTGGAATGGAATATCGTAACGGCGTTAACCCCTGACCGTTACACTCACGACTTCCACTTACCTTCATCTCTTCCTCTCTATTTTAGTTTTTTTCTATCCTCTCCACTTTTATCCTTCCATCTCCCCTTATTTTCCTTTCCTGATTCTTTTCTTTCTCTCCTTGTTCTTTACTTCCGCTCATCTTCCCTTCTCTCATTTTCTTTCTCTCCTCTCCCCCTCTCTCATTTCCTTTGCTCTTCTCAACTTTTAATTTCCTTTTTTTTTTTTCATTTCCTTCCCTTCCCCAATTTTCACTCCTGTCCTTTTCTCTTGTTTTATTCTTCTCCTCTTTTTTACATTCCCTTCCTCTTGTCTCCTGTCTGTTCTTTTCTTTTAGGTAGATTCAGTAAGAGTTAGGCCGACTTATCAGTAGATAAGTCGACCTAACTCAAAATCTACGCCGACCTATGTTTAAGCGTATGCTCAAACAGAGATACGCTTAAACATATCTAAGATACGACAGCTTGCGCTGTCCTATCTTAGATTGCAATTTTTCGGATGGCCGCTAGGTGGCGCTTCCATTGCGGTCGGCGTAGAATATTTAAATGAGTTGATACGCCGATTCACGAACGTACGCCCGACCGCCGCAGTCGATTTACGCCATTTTCGTAAGGCATTAGCAAGCCTAAAGTTTTTCCACCTATTAGGTGGAATAACAATGTTAAAGTATGGCCGCCGTTCCCGCCGCGAGATTCAAAATTTTTACGTCGTTTGCGTAAGTCATCCGCGAATCGGGATTTACGTAGTTTACGTCCACGTCAAAATCAATAGGCCCGTGCGGCGTACGTAGTCGCAATGCACACTGGGAAATGTAGGCGCCCGGCGCATGCGCATTAAAAAAAAAGTAAAAAACGTGAGGTCAAGCCTCATTGCCATCAAACACGCCCCCCTCCGAAACATTTGAATTCGGCGCCCTTACGCCCGCCCGCTTTAGGCTACGCCGCCGTATATTAGCAGGCAAGTACATTGAGAATCATGTACTTGCCTAGCTAATTTACGGCGGCGTAGCCTAAACACGCTAAGCTACGCCGCCGCAAGTTTAGGCACTTCTCTCTGAATCTACCTATTTGCTTTCTTCCCATTACATTCTCTTCCTGCCTCACCTTTCTTTTATTTCCTTTTACTCTTCCTCTCCTTACCTTCATGCCTTATCCTCTTATTATTTGGAGATCGAAGTGGTGCGATTTTCTTCCCAGCGATGCCCCCCGACTTACCCAACCTGAGCTGATCTTACATGATTTAACAACTTCAATTTGCCTTATAAAGAATACACCAGTAGGACTCAGATCCCCTTACTCAACTCTTGACCACCGGACAGGGTGGAGGCAAAGCCAGGAAATCCAGAGGACGGGTGTCCCAGCTGTCACCCAGTCACAGGTGTCAAACTGGTGGGCCCCCTGCAGTTGCAGAACTACAATTCCCATGAGGCATTGCAAGGCTGACTGTTAAAAGCATAACTCCCACAGGCAGAGGCATGGTGGGACTTGTAGTTCCTGCAATAGCTGGCAGCCAGGGTTCCATAGATCCCTCGGGTTCCTCCAGGGGTGGATAGAGGTTTCTTGAGCTGTGACGAATTGACCTTTCATATGATAATGCCTGCATTGTTTAAGGTCCAATGGCACTTGGCAGAGCCAGCGTCATGGCTGAAAGGGTGTCATTCTGTCCACCCCTGTGATTGGGGCATTCTTCCCACTTACCTCCACCAATGTACAGTAATGGACCTTTAACCAATGACCAGTGACTGTGCGTCCATAAGGGAGGAGGAGCAACCCCCCCCCCCCTCCTGTCACTCTCCAATTCCTGTAGATAGATCCAGCATTGCATGAATCTATCTATGGTCACTGCTGACACCCTCTATTCAGGTGTCCGGCCCCTTTTCGGGCACCGGGCACCTGAATTACAGTGGTGGGGGTGTTTTTTGGAATCACAAGATTAGAGCCTTTGGCTCTAATAGGCGTCCAAAAAAGTGAGAAGCGTGCGCAACGCTGTGCGTTCCTTCTCACTCGGGTCAATGTTAGCAAAACGAAGGAATTCGCTTTGTTAACATTGACCCGCCTCTCAGCCAATCATGTTGCTGGGTCTGTTACCAGTCGCCTGATTGGCTGAAATGTCAGGCGCGTATCAGGCGTCCAATCATAAGGAGAGGACGGGAGGAGAGGAAGACGGGAGAAGACACATGAAGGGTAGAAGAAGCATGGAAGACACCGCTCGCCGTCACCCGCTGCCCCACCGAGACAGGGTAAGTGCCCGGGCAGTTGGCAGGCGGATCACAGTGCCAGCTTTGGATGGCACAGTGGGAGCATTTGATGGCACAGTGGCAGCATTGTATGGCACATTGGCAGCATTGGATGGCACAGTGACAGCATTGGATGGCACAGTGACAGCATTGGGAGCATTTGATGGCACAGTGGCAGCATTGGATAGCACAGTGGCAGCATTTGATGGCACAGTGGCAGCATTTGATGGCACAGTGGCAGCATTTGATGGCACAGTGGCAGCATTTGATGGCACAGTGGCAGCATTTGATGGCACAGTGGCAGCATTGGGAACATTTGATGGCACAGTGGCAGCACTGGAAGCATTTGATGGCACAGTGGCAGCATTTGATGGCACAGTGGCAGCATTTGATGGCACAGTGGCAGCATTGGATGGTGCAGTGGCAGCATTTAATGGCACAGTGGCAGCATTTGATGGCACAGTGGCAGCATTGGATGGTGCAGTGGCAGCATTTGATGGCACAGTGGCAGCATTTGATGGCACAGTGGCAGCATTGGATGGCACAGTAGGAGCATTTGATGGCACAGTGGCAGCATTGGGAGCATTTGATGGCACAGTGGCAGCATTGGGTGGCACAGAAAGAGCATTTAATGGCACAGTGGCAGCATTGGGAGCATTTGATGGCACAGTGGCAGAATTGGATGGCAAAGTAGGAGCATTTGATGGCACAGTGGCAGTATTGGGAGCATTTGATGTCACAGTGGCAGCATTGGATGGCACAGAAGGAGCATTTAATGGCACAGTGGCAGCATTGGGAGCATTTGATGGCACAGTGGCAGAATTGGATGGCACAGTAGGAGCATTTGATGGCACAGTGGCAGTATTGGGAGCATTTGATGTCACAGTGGCAGCATTGTATGGCACAGTGGCAGCGTTTGATGGGCACAGTGGCTGCAATTGATGGGCACGGTGGCTGCATTTGATGGCACAGTGGCTGCGTTCGATGGCACAGTGGCTGCATTTGATGGCACAGTGAGGCTGCAATTGATGTTTTTTTTTTAATATTTCTTTTTTTTTGCCCCCCCCTAAAAATTTGGAGCGCCAGCCGCCACTGCCAATGACCATCAATAGACTAAACTTACCAGGGGTTCCCTGAGACCTGAAAACTATTTGTCAAAATAAGAAACGGCTGCACCTCACATGGGCTCCAAGTAAATTTTATTGGAGAATGAAAATATCCAAAATGACACCAGAGGACACCATCAGTGGTCAAGGTAGACGCGTTTCGTACAACAGCAATGTGCCTAATCATTACAAAAAGGGTTCCTCTGGGGTAAAAAGTTTGAGAAAGGCTTGAGATTTAGGAGGCCAGTAAGGGATCCTATCCATCATCAACCGCTCCAAAATCTCCATTTTGAGTGGAATTACCGATAAAAGTCTCAGACGACGAAGGCGTTCCCGTCGGCTATCCGGCGCTCCTTCCATCCTCTGCATTGTTGACACAACAAACAGAGGCAGGAGAAGGAGCGGGGCTGACAATAAGTCATCTTGACACATCAGATCTATCTAATGGGTTGCCTCGGAAGAAAGGCCCCGCTTCATCAATATGGATATTCGGAGAGAGCCGGGAGAAAATTAATATCGGCCATGCTTTTAAGAGTGTTGTCCGGGCCATTTGGTCAGTAGAGTGAGGGAGGGAAGAGAAAAAAAGCGCACGGTTCCCTCTATTTCCTGAAAATGGCTAATGTGTCTGAAACTGGAAAATTTCATGTCACATCCTTGTCAAGAGGAGCATAGCTAATGTGAAGCCTGCCATCGCGATGCTCATAGTCAGCCAGCAGCATGCCACGACGTTCCACTAGCTGCTAGTTAAGAGCCTTTTATTTCAAGGCTTGGTTGGCCCTCCGTCATTAAAGTGACACTAAAAGTATAAAAAGATTATGCCGGGGAAACTGACTGACCTGTCGCTGTCACTGCCTCGTCCGTCTGAGTGGCGGAGAAACCACCGTGAAAACTCGCCTTCAATTCCCCTTCTCCCGCCGCCTCGGAAGCGGTCATTTAACCGGTGATGACAGCGCTGTGTGCTCCTCGGCGACACGTTATAGGGGGGTGTCACTGCGAATTACAACCAAAAATTTGGACTTTTTTTTTTTTGCACTCCAAAAACTAATTTCATGTTAGGGTTACAAATAATGTTTAAGGCTTTTTATTTTTTTTTATTTCAGGGTGACAATATCAGAGAAGAGGATAAAGGAGGCCGTGGGAAGTAATTATGGAAAGTTAGAAAACCTAAGCTTATGCCCACAACATTAAAACCCTACTGGGTTTCCGCTGATCTGCTGCATCCTCTTTGTGGCCACTTCCTATCTACATGCACTCCAGTAATGCGATGGTGACCATTGGTGACAACGTGATGAAGACCAATGGTGACCCCTGTGAAGAAGACCAATGGTGACAACATGATGAAGACCAATGGTGACCACTGTGATGAAGACCAATGGTGACCACTGTAGGGAAGACCAATGGTGACAACATGATGAAGACCAATGGTGACCACTATGAGGAAGACAAATGGTGAGTGACCAATGGCGACCATTGTGATGAAGACCAATGGTGAGTGTCCAATGATGACCACTGTGAGGAAGACCAATGGTGACAATGTGATGAAGACCATTGGTGACCACTGTGATGAAGACCAATGGTGAGTGTCCAATGATGACCACTGTGAGGAAGACCAATGGTGACAATGTGATGAAGACCATTGGTGACCACTGTGATGAAGACCAATGGTGAGTGTCCAATGATGACCACTGTGAGGAAGACCAATGGTGACCACTGTGAGGAAGACCAATGGTGACAACGTGACGAAGACCATTGGTGACCACTGTGATGAAGACCAATGGTGAGTGACCAATGGTGACCACTGTGAGGAAGACCAATGGTGACCACTGTGATAAAGACCAATGGTGACAACGTGACGAAGACCATTGGTGACCACTGTGATGAAGACCAATGGTGAGTGACCAATGGTGACCCCTGTGAGGAAGACCAATGGTGACAACGTGATGAAGAACAATGGTGACCACTGTGACGAAGACCATTGGTGACCACTGTGATGAAGACCAATGGTGAGTGACCAATGGTGACCCCTGTGAGGAAGACCAATGGTGACAACGTGATGAAGAACAATGGTGACCACTGTGAGGAAGACCAATGGTGACCACAGTGATGAAGACCAATGGTGAGTGACCAATGGTGACCCCTGTGAGGAAGACCAATGGTGACAAAGTGATGAAGACCAATGGTGACCCCTGTGATGAAGACCAATGGTGACCCCTGTGAGGAAGACCAATGGTGACCCCTGTGAGGAAGACCAATGGTGACAACATGATGAAGCCCAATGGTGACCCCTGTGAGGAGAACCAATGGTGACAACATGATGAAGACCAATGGTGACCACTGTGATGAAGACCAATGGTGAGTGACCAATGGTGACTACTGTGAGGAAGCCCAATGGTGACAACATGATGATGACCAATGGTGACCACTGAGAGGAAGACCAATGGTGACAACAGTGATGGTGACCAATGCCTGCCTAATGAAATGGAAGGGCTCTCGCGCTATCAATATTCTAAACCTAGGGGGCACTGCTGCAGTTACCTGAAATTGGTCCTAGCCAAAGGTGAAAGCAAATGAAATAAGTAATAGTGACTGCGCTGTGTGGGTGTGGAGGGATAAAACAAAAACAAAAAACAGTAATCAATAAATCCCATCAAGTAAGGTGGGGTGATCCCCACAAGCAGTGTCCAATCTGAACTGTGGAGGTGGGTAATCTGAGAAAGGTTAACAATGTGCAACAAAGTCCATTGCACATTGTTAACCTTTCTCAGATCACCCACCTCCACAGTTCAGATTGGACACTGCTTGTAGGGATCACCCCGCCTTACTTGGTGGGATTTATTGATTACTGTTTTTTGTTTTTGTTTTATCCCTCCACACCCACACAGCGCAGTCACAATGCCTGCCTAATGTGCATTAAACTCACCACTTCACTGCCTACAAACCTAACCTCCAACTGTTATAATTCTGCCTATGTGGAGTGCCCTTCCCTGGATGCCCTGGATGTAACGTGCCCTCCTCTGTATGTGGGGTGCCCTTCCCTGGATGTAGCGTGCCCTCCTCTGTATGTGGGGTGCCCTTCGTTGGATTCAGCGTGCCCTCCTCTGTATGTGGTGTGCCCTACCCTGGATGTAGTGTGCCCTCCTTTGTACGTGGAGTGCCCTTCCCTGGATTTAGCGTGCCCTCCTCTGTATGTGGCGTGCCCTTCCCTGTATGTGGTGTGCCCTTCCCTGGATGTAGCGTGCCCTCCTCTGTATGTGGGGTGCCCTCCTCTGTATGTGGCGTGCCCTTCCCAAAATGTAGCGTGCCCTTCCCTGTATGTGGGGTGCCCTTCCTTGTATGTGGGGTGCCCTCCTCTCTATGTGGTGTGCCCTCCTCTGTATGTGGTGTGCCCTCCTCTGTATGTGATGTGGCCTTCCCAGGATTTAGCGTGCCCTTCCCTGTATGTGGGGTGCCCTTCCCTGGATGTAGTGTGCCCTTCCTTGTATGTGGTGTGCCCTTCCCTGGATGTAGCGTGCCCTCCTCTGTATGTGGCGTGCCCTTCCCTGTATGTAGCGTGCCCTTCCCTGTATGTGGGGTGCCCTTCCCTGTATGTAGCGTGCCCTTCCCTGGATGTAGCGTGCCCTTCCCTGGATGTAGCGTGCCCTTCCCTGGATGTGGCGTGCCCTTCCCTGTATGTGGCGTGCCCTTCCCTGGATGTAGCGTGCCCTTCCCTGTATGTGGTGTGCCCTTCCCTGGATGTGGCGTGCCCTTCCCTGGATGTGGCGTGCCCTTCCCTGGAATGCGAGCAAGAGAAGAACCCATTCCTCTTATCCCTGTGACGGTCTTTCTCAGATCCGGCGGCGGCGGCGGCGGCGGCCGTCTCTCTGACTTCTCTGCGCTGACAGCTTGAGTTTATTTACTGGCCTGATTGCTGCCGACACATGAATTGATTTATGAAGTGCGCTCTGCCGCTACTCAGAGACCACTAGATAAATGGAAGTGCTTCAGGCAAGTGTTAAACTCAAGTAACATTAAAGTGAAGGATTTGCAAAGGCTCCTGGGCGCCGCTGCTCGGGGGCCGCCGCCGTGTGAACATCCATCTTGCTGGGCCGCAGCCGCGGCGCCGTCACACCGAACGGCCTGATTCACGGGGCCCCGGCTGTACTGGTATCTTCACAACACCTTCCCCGTGGACAGAACTGATCCTGCCGAGCGCACAGGCTCTGCGTCTCGCCTCATTACCGCCATTCTTTATCCTGAGGAATATTCAAGTGTATGTGAGGCCATCGTGAGATCCTCAATCTGGCATGTTATATAAAAACACTGGCCTGGATTCAAGAAGCAATTGCGCCTGCGTAACCATAAGTTACACAGCGCAATTGCTTACTTGCCCCAGCGTAACGAATGCTCCTGATTCAGGAACCTCGTTACGCCGACTGCAGCCTAAGATCTGCGCGGCGTAAGGCTCTTATGCCCGCATATCTTAGGCTGCATTCTTGCGGTGGCCGCTAGGTGGCGTTCCCGTTGTGCTCAGCGTATAGTATGCAAATTGCATACTAACGCCGATTCACAACGTTGCGCGAGCCCTGCGTACGCAGTTTACGTCGTTTCCGTACGGCGGTTTTCGCGTAAGGCTGCCCCTGCTATTAGCAGGGGCAGCCAATGTTACGTATACCCGTCGTTCCCGCGTCGCGAAATTTGAAATTTGCGTAAGTGAATCGTGAATGGCGCTGGACGCCATTCACGTTCACTTTGAAGCAAATGACGTCCTTGCGAGGTCATTTGCCGCAATGCACGTGGGGAAAGTTTCCCGACGGAGCGTGCGCTCTACGCTCGGCGCGGGAACGCGCCTAATTTAAATGATTCCCGCCCCCTACGGGATCATTTAAATTGCGCGCGCTGACGCCGGGCATTTTGCCGGCGCGCCCACGCAATTTACGAAGCTACTGCCTTCGTGAATCAAGGGCAGCGCAGTAAATTTGCGGGGGCGCAGGGCAAAAACGTTGCCCTGCGCCCCCGTAAAAATAGCGCAATTCTACCTGAATCCAGCCCACTGCCGAAAAAAATTATAATTGGGCGAATAATTCATAGAAGAATCCGGGGGCTGACCATGTCAAGCTCCATACAACTCTTAGGTGGACTAACCCTTTAACTACTACTTCAGCCCCGAAGCATTTGGCTGGCCGAAGACCGGGCCATTTTTTTTGCGATTCGGCACTGCGTCGCTTTAACTGACAATTGCGCGGTCGTGCGACGTGGGTCCCAAACAAAATTGGCGTCCTTTTTCCCCCACAAATAGAGCTTTCTTTTGGTGGTACTTGATCACCTCTACCTTTTGGGGTAGATCCACATACATCGGCGCATTATTGCACCGGGCGCAGCGTATCTAAGATACACTACGCCGCTGTAACTTACTTTTTTTTGTTTCGAATCCTCAACGAATTTGCGCCGTAAGTTACGGCGGCGTGGTGTATCTCTTGCGGCGTAAGGGCGCAGAATTCAAATGGATGTAATGGGGGCGTGTTTTATGTAAATACGTCGTGACCCGACGTTTTTTTTTAACTGCGCATGCGCCGTCCCTGGGGCTATCCCAGTGCGCATGCTCGAAATTTGACCGGAAGAAGCCAATGCTTACGACGGTGACGTCATTCTACACAAATTCCTATTCGCGAACGACTTACGAAAAAAACGTCGTAAAAAATTCAAAATTGTACGCGGAAACGACGGCCATACTTAACATTGAGTGCGCCTCATAATAGCAGCTTTAACTATACGCCGGAAAAAGCTGAACGAAAACGCAGAAAAAAAAATGCGCCGGCCGGACGTACGTTCGTGGATCGCCGTAACTAGCTAATTTGCATACTCGACGCGGAAATCGACGGAAACGCCACCTAGCGGCCGCCGAAGAATTGCAGCTTAGGTCCGACGGCGTACGAAGACATACGCCTGTCGGATCTAGCCGAGATGCCGTCGTATCTTGCTTTGTGGATACAAAACAAAGATACGACGCGGGATATTTTAAATTACGCCGGCGTATCAGTAGATACGCCGGTGTAATCCTTTTGTGGATCTGCCCCCTAATTTTTTGCGCTATAAACAAAAATAGAGCGAAAATTTTGAAAAAAATTAAATATTTTTTACTTTTTGCTATAATAAATATTCCCCAAAAAATATATATATAAAAAAATATATTTTTTTCCTCAGTTTAGGCCGATACAGATTCTTCTACATATTTTTGGTAAAAAAAAAACGCAAATGAGCGTTTATTGATTGGTTTGCGCAAACGTTTATAAATATACAAAATAGGAGATAGTTGTATGGCATTTTTTTTTTTTTACTAGTAATGGCGGCGATCAGCGATTTTTATCGTGACTGCGACATTATGGCGGACACTTTTGACACCATTTTGGGACCATTGTCATTTTTACAGCGATCAGTGCTATAAAAACGCATTGATTTCTGTAAAAATTACACTGGCAGGGAAGGGGTTAACCTGTAGGGGGTGGTGAAGGGGTTAAGTGTGTCCTAGGGAGTGATACTTATGGTAGGGGGGGGGTGTGGCTACAAGTGACGCTTCACTGATCGCTGCTCC
Source organism: Rana temporaria (assembly GCF_905171775.1). NCBI lineage: Eukaryota > Metazoa > Chordata > Amphibia > Anura > Ranidae > Rana > Rana temporaria. Next base: position 7,735,361 of record NC_053493.1, read on the forward strand.
TGATGACAGTGGAACAGACGATCAGTGACATGTCACTAGGAAGAACGGGGAGAGGTTGGCCCGGATTCACGCCGCGTAAGTGCAAATATGCGCCGCCGTATCTGTGCGCCGGACTCAGAAACTCAGATACGCCTAAAAACAGGCTTCATCCCACCGATGTAACTTGCCTACGCCGGCGTAGAGTGGGCGCATATTTACGCTGAACGCATTTGGCGCTCCCATTGATTTTCTATTCACATATGCAAATGAGGGAGATACGCCGATTCAAGAACGTACGTCCGTCCGACGCAGTGCGCGTAAAGTCGTACGTCCGGCGTAAAGTTATGCCCCATAAAGGAGGTGTAACTCAGCAGCATCCATGCAAAGGGGACACAAGCCGTCGTAGTTTACGTAGGACGTGAATAGGACTAGGCGTAGGTTACGTTCACGCCGTAGGCAGTGATCCGACGTATCTTAGGGAGTAGTTCCAACGTGATTCTGAGCATGCGCACTGGGATGCGTCCACGGGACGGCGCATGCGCCGTTCGTTATACATATCTGTCTGGCGCTCGGCCCATCATTTGCATGGGGTCACACCTCATTTGCATGGCTCATGCCCACTTCCACATACGCCGACTTACGCCGAGGGAACCCAGCGCAGTTTTGGCAGCTCTGGCTTTGTGAATCCAGTGCTTGCCTCTCTGCGCTGCGTCGGCGTAGCGTAAAGAAGATACGCTACGGCGGCATAAATATGCGCCGCTGCATGTGAATCCGGGCCGTTGTGTTTTTTTGACACCTGCCCGTTCTTCAGCTCTGTGACCCGATCGCGAGACGCCGGCGGACATCGAGTCTGCGGGTCCCGCGCGCTAGGGTGACCACATTTCCAAACTACCATTCAGGGACACCCCCTTCCCAAAAATCAGGCTGTGCTGTAACGAATCACAGCACAGTGATTGGACACATGAGGCGGGATTTATGATTTCTCCAATCACAAGCAGGGGGCGGGGATTGTGCTCCTCCAGGCATTCCCGGCCAGGACAAGTACTGTCAGTGAGTAAAGCGGTGATGTGGCGGCCTTTTTTGGGGGAATCAGATTGGCCCGAGGGGGGGGTGGCTGTGTCAGTTTCATTCCGGGACACTGTATTGTCCTGGAATGAAGGTGCCCGGGACAGACCTGCAAAATGCGGGACTGTCCCGGGCAATCCGGGACACAAGGTCACCCTACCGCGCGCGACCACCCGGTGGCAAATTAAAGGGGACGTACCTGTACGCCCGTCTGCCTGTCTGTGCCATTCTGTCAATGTAAATTTTCGTGCGGCGGTCCTTAACCACTTGCCGACTGCCGCATGTATATATACGTCCACAGAATGGAACGTACAGGCATATGGGCGTACATGTACGTCCCCGCCTTTCCGCGGGTCGGGGGTCCGATCGGGACCCCCCCCCCCGCTACATGCAGCGGTCGGATTCCCGCGGGGAGCGATCCGGGACGAGGGCGCGGCTATTCGTTTCTAGCCGCCCCCTCGCGATCGCTCCTGGAGCTGAAGAACGGGGAGAGCCGTATGTAAACACGGCTTCCCCGTGCTTCACTATGGCGCTGCATCGATCGAGTGATCCCTTTTATAGGGAGACTCGATCGATGACGTCACTCCTACAGCCACACCCCCCTACAGTTGTAAACACACACTAGGTGAAACATAACTCCTACAGCGCCCCCTGTGGTTAACTCCCAAACTGCAACTGTCATTTTCACAATAAACAATGCAATTTAAATGCATTTTTTGCTGTGAAAATGACAATGGTCCCAAAAATGTGTCAAAATTGTCCGAAGTGTCCGCCATAATGTCGCAGTCACGAAAAAAATCGCTGATCGCCACCATTAGTAGTAAAAAAAAAAAAAATAATAAAACTATCCCCTATTTTGTAAACGCTATAAATTTTGCGCAAATCAATCAATAAACGCTTATTGCATTTTTTTTTACCAAAAATAGGTAGAAGAATACGTATCATCCTAAACTGAGGAAAAAAAAACATTTTATATATGTTTTTGGGGGATATTTATTATAGCAAAAAGTAAAAAATATTGAATTTTTTTCAAAATTGTCGCTCTATTTTTGTTTATAGCGCAAAAACTAAAAACCGCAGAGGTGATCAAATACCACCAAAAAAAAGCTCTATTTGTGGGGAAAAAAGGACGCCAATTTTGTTTGGGAGCCACGTCGCACGATCGCGCAATTGTCTGTTAAAGCGACGCAGTGCCGAATTGTAAAAACGCCTTTGGGCATTTAGCAGCATATTGGTCCGGTCCTTAAGCGGTTAAGGAAAGCAAATAATAGACATTTCCTGGAATTTCTTTTTTTTTTTAAATGTTCATTTAGTTTTTTATTAAATTATGGAAAACCGCGTTTTCCTTCTTAGCATAAAACATTCGGATTCTTGCCATCGTCATCGTATCTACACCAGAATTTTATCTTGATTTCACGCGCCAGCGCCCAAAAATATTGTCCGATAAATCAAAAGAGTTACAGATTAATAGAAAGACTATTGTGACGGCAACTGTGAGGTTCAGTCACTTAATCTTCCTTACACGCAGGTGACATGAACCCGCCAATTACAGTTTAATCAGCAACGGCGTTTGCGTCCCGGCTTCGTAGCGCTTGTTACTTTGTTGTGTGTGTTGAACCCTCTGGCCAAAGAGAGCGCAAGGAGCTCCATTTTGTATTGGAAATTGTCAGATCACAAAGTCCTGTTGTCACTTCCGGGGCGGACGCCAACGTTTTCTGGAAGATCTGTAATTGGACAGAAGACATCTTGGCGGGGTGATTGACCCAAATGTAGAGAATACGGGGGCTTGATATCCAAAATCCCACGTTACGCCCGCGTAAATTTGGGCGGGCGTAACGTATCTGTTTTACGTTATGCCGCCGCAAGTATTTCAGGCAAGTGCTTTATTCACAAAGCACTTGCCTGTAAAGTTGCGGCGGCGTAGCGTAAAACACCCGGCGGAATTCAAATTCGGCGGGTAGGGGGCGTGTTTTATTTGAATGAAGCGCGTCCTCATGCCGAATGAACTGCGCATGCGCCGTCCCTAAAATATCCCGGCGTGCATTGCTCTAAATGACGTCGCAAATTTTGTTTGGGAACCACGTCGCACGACCGCGCAATTGTCAGTTAAAGCGACCGCAGTGCCGAATCGCAAAAAGTGCTCTGGTCTTTGGCAGCCAAGTGGTTAAGGATGTTTTGATGTAAAACCTAAATTAGTTGTTATGTCGGCGTAATAATATATTAGAAATCGGGGTGTGAGGATGAGGTTGCTTTGTTTTTTCTTTGTACACCCCCTCCCCCCCCCCACACAGATCTGCCTATGTGCAATTTAATTAATAAATACATTTGATATCTTTCTGTCTGTAGACAACAAACATCTTAGAATTGTCCCAGAAGAAGAGGAAGTGGCGCGGTCCCGTCCTGTAAATCAAACGTCTTGTAATACGTGACTGTCAGAGGCAGCAATATCTGCTCAGAAACGTTCCTCGTCCCGATCAGACGGATCTCCGAAGAGGAATTAATGATTAAACTCATTAAGCGGGAATGATGTGGGGAATAGGAATATGTCATTAATGTCGGTAAGATGAGTGTTACTAATAATGCTTATTCCCAACATCCGAGATCGTTTAGACAATCGCAGCTCTCATAAAGGGAAAAAAAACAAAAAGCGATCATACAAAGAAAGTATTAATGACGGGCAGGGCCGGATTTTCTCTCCCTGCCGCCCCAAGGCCAGGTTCCACAATGCACCCCCTCCCCGCCAACCGAACAACCCCCCCCCCCCCCCCAAATCAACGGAGAATGTGCGGCACGGTTAGATCAAATATGTTTTGTTTTTGTTTTTTTACTTTTTTATCACTTTTTTTATTTTTATTTATTTGTAGCTTGTCGCTTACTTTCTTAAATTTTTGTATCATTTTCTTATTATTTTTCTTATTCTTTACTTTTTTATTTTATTAATTTAATTATTATTTCTTATTATTTATTTATTTTTTATCAATTTTTTTTTCACTTAAAGCGGTGGTTCACCCTCAGTGACACGATTTTACCATCGAGACAGGCATTATAGCGCGAGCTACAGTATGCCTGTCCCGATTTTTTTACCCCCGTACTCACCGTGTACTCGTACATTATAGATTTCGGCTCCCGCGGGGAATGGGCGTGCCTATGGAGAGGGAGGATGATTGACGGCCGGCCCTGGCACGTCACTCTCCCCGAAGACAGCCGGAGTAGGTCTCGGCTCTTCACGGCGCCTGCGCACAGGCTATGCGCAGGCGCCGTGAAGAGCCAAGCCTATTTTGGCTATTTCCGGAGAAGCGTGACGCGCCAGGGCCGGCCGTCAATCACCTTCTCTCTCCATAGGCACGCCCATTCCCCGAGGGGAGTCGGTATCTTCGATGTACGAGTACACGGTGAGTACGGGGAAAAAAAAATCGGGACAGGCATACTGTAGCTCGCGCTACAATGCCTGATTTTATGGTAGAAGAATTTTTTTTTTTTTTTTGGGGTTTATAGGGTGAACCCCCGCTTTAACTTTTTTGCTATCACACAGGAGAAAACAATTCCCTGTGTGATAGCAATTGGAGGTGACAGATTCTCTTTATTGACCCTGTCACCTCCAAAACAGGAGTCCTAGCACTGTGCTAGATCTCCTGTCACAGCTGAGATGGGAAGAGCACAGCTCTCCCCTCTCTCTGTGTACATCGGCAGCAGGGACAGGAGACAGACTCTGTGGCCGGGGGGAGGACGGAGTCCCGAAGACAGAGCCAGCAGAGAGGGGTATGTGGGGGGGGGGGGAGGGGGGAGGACGGACGGGAGCACATATTTTACAAGTGATTTCGGCGACATCGCCGCAATCACTTGTTAACGAGCGAGTGGATTCCCCCATAACTTACCGCCCTTAACTGTATCTTATTTATTTATTTATTTATTAAAATTCTTAAAAGTACAAAAAAGTACAAAACGCAGTCAGTTACCCGTAGGCCTCGATGCGCCGAGAACAACAATACAGCAACAACCAAAAAAACACACACAGGCAGCGGAACAGATCAAATTTAAAATAGTAGCAGATCAAAGAACTATAAAAACCTATGTAATTCCATAGGCTAGACTGAAAAGCTCAGTTTTTAAAAGCTTCCTGAACTTAAAAAGATCATTCTCAAGCCTTAATTTTAGAGGCAGGGAGTTCCAAAACTGTGCTCCCTGGACCGCACTCGTCCTCCCTCCGCATTTTTTCTTACGAAATTTAGGAATCACCAAAGTTTCCAAATTAGCCGACCTTAAGGTACGGTTGGGCACATACTTGGTGAATTTTTCCTGCAGGTACACTGGCCCCTTGCCATGGGTAGCCCTGTGCACCATGCATCCAGTCTTAAACAGAACCCGTTCCTTCACGGGTAGCCAATGCAGGGCTCTCAGCGATGGCGTGATGTGGTCACGACGACCAACACCCGTGAGTAGCCTCGCAGCGGCATTCTGAATAAGCTGTAATTTGTGCATGATGTTATTAGGTAAACCCAGGTACAAAGCATTACAATAATCTAATCGACTTCCAATAATGGCATTGACCATGGAGATCTTATGCGATTCTTCAATGAAGCGAAAAGTCGACCTCAGGAGTTTCAAGTGGAAGTGACAAGAACTCACCACCTGGTTTACCTGTGGTCGTAGCGTCAATCTCTCGTCCAAGATGATTCCCAAATCCCTGACCTGGGTGACTGGCACTGGGACCGATGAAAACGAGTCCGGCCAGGTAGGGAAACCGCCCGACCATGGCTGATTGCATAAAACCATGCACTCAGTCTTGGAGCCATTGAGCATAAGATAATTGGCCCCCATCCAGGCTTGAATTTCCTCCAGGCAGGTGGCCAGAGTTATCTGTGCCCCCCCATCCCTGGGCAGAGGAATGTAGAACTGGGTGTCGTCAGCGTAGACATGAAAAGATAGGTTGTGGCGGCGGATGATATATAGCAGAGGCCTCAGATAGATGTTGAACAGGAGCGGCGATAACGCCGACCCTTGAGGGACTCCACAGAACAGGGGACTATCAGAAGAGCAGTGCAGTCCCAGCCTTACTCTCTGAACCCTGTCCAGCAGAAATGAGGTCATCCATGCCAATGCTATACCATCAATGCCTGCCACAGTCCCTAATCGATCAAGCAGTCTAGAATGATCGATGGTATCGAATGCTGCCGACAGATCCAGCAATACCAAGGCCGAAGCCTCATTTCTGTCCAGGGCCCAGAGTAGATCATCCTGGACTTTGGTCAAGGCGGTTTCAGGACCTCTTCCTGGTCGGAATCCAGATTGAAAATCATCGAGAATGGAATTGGACTCGAGATGGGGCTGAATTTGCCACACTGCGGCTCGTTCCATGATTTTTGCCAGAAATGGTAGAGTTGAAATGGGACGATTATTGCTCAACACGGAGCGTGCCAGGTTAGCTTTCTTCAGCAGGGGAATAATCACCGCCCGCTTCAGAATACCCGGCACTGTTCCAGTGGAGAAGGAAGTATTTACAATGTCGGCAATAAAGGGGGCCAATGTCTCTGCGGCGTCCTTCACTAGTTGCGCAATGCAAGGATCAAATGATGAGGACGAGGCTCTAAGAGACTTGAGGATATTCAGAATATCTAAAGTAGAGACGTCCACAAAACTAGAGAATCTTGTACCTTCATAGATGGGACAATATTCCTCAATATCTACTACTTTGATATTGTTCCTAATAATTTCTATCTTTTCATTAAAATAATTTGATAAAATATTACAAAACTCTGGTGAAGCTTCTTCTTCCGGCTGTCTACATGCTGGATTAGCTAGATTTTTCGCAACTCTAAAGAGTTCAGCTGCTGCATTTTTAGCATTAGCAATTTTTTCAGAGAAAAACTGCTTTTTGGCAGTTTGTATCCCTAGTTTATAGTTCCTCAGGGCTGCGGTGTATACCTCCTTGGAGGCGGGCACCGGATTTTTTCTCCACGCTTTCTCCGCTGCTCTGCACTTCCATTTTAAACTTCTGGTCACCTGGGTAAACCAGAGGGGATTATTATTTGCTTGCCTAATGCAATGATTTCTCTTTAGGGGGGCTAAGTAGTCGAGCGCTTTTGTAATAGCCGTATTGAAAAAATTAATTTTCTCAGCTGCGACTTTAGTGGACTCAAACGATGCCTTATCAATATTCAACAGGAAGTGGTTACTAAAAGCCTTAACAGATATTTTAGTGAGATTTCTCGAAAATTTTGGAATACTGTTCCTATTAGGAACATGAGGTGACTTTTTGCGAAATTTATGGCTGTGATCAAATAATATTAATTTGTGATCACTCCATATAATCTCTTTCGGGGGATATACTTTCTCTATACATCCTGACTGGAAAAGCCAGTCCAGGGTGTGACCCGCTTTATGAGTAGCCCCTATGACATCTTGGCTGTAGCCAATGGAGTTTGCAAATGCAATCAACTGCTGGGCTTCCGAATTATTTACATCGTCAGCCCAGCAATTGAAATCTCCCAAGACTATAGATTGGGCATATCGCAGGGATTGGGTCGTTAGGAGTTCGCACATCTCCTCGCCAAACCTAGCTTTAGCGTTAGGAGGATGATAAATCACTGCCATTCCTATGGTTACTTCAGGGCTCAAGTTGCACTGCAGGAAAAGTGTCTCCATAGACGCATAAGAATCCTGCGTGCAAGTTTTTATAATTTTCAACTTAGCCTTGTATATGCAGGCAGTTCCTCCACCTCTCCCCGAGCTACGGTCACAAGATAGTAGCTTATACCCAGGCGGGACCAATTCGTCCAGTCTGGGCGGGGAAGCAGGAGAGAACCAGGTTTCCGTGATTAGCAGGTAATCTAAATCATACTCTAATAAGGTGTCATAAATGGCTGTCGCGTTTTTTACCGCAGACCGCGCATTAAGAAGTCCTCCTTTTATTGTAGAATTTATTTGTTTATGGGCTAGGGTTTTTTCATCTATCAAAGTATCTGCATTAGCAACTTTTGGTACTGACAAGATTTTCTCAGCTATAAGATTAAAATTAAAATCAAGCAAATTATATTTATTCAATTTCATCAAGGTTCTAACGGGAACATGTCCTTCCATGTTAAAGGTTTTTAATTGGACAGAAGAGTACACAATTCTGCTCTGACTTTGAGGACTATAATGGATGGTCGATACCATAACGTCCCGCCTACCACCAGTTTCCATTATAAATAAATGTAAAAAATACTAAAACTCTTACCAGGAAGACTAAGCTGTTATAATTAGCCGTACTATGTCTATAAAGCAACTGCTACCAAAAATCACAATCAAAGGCTCACCTTGACTGCTGCATGGTAAAATTTGTGCCCAACTCAAAAAAGGGGGGGGGAACCCACCCGACCCACCCCGGACGGGCACAGACGGGCTTCCCTCTGGCGCGCCGCCGGCGCCCGCTGCGCTCCGCACAGCGTCCCGCCGCCTTTGAAGGCCTGCTAGACCCCGCCCACAGTGGGGAATTAGTCCCAGCTTCTCCCAGAGAGGGAAAGCTGATTGCTGATGACTGCTGATGACACTGCACCTGTGTGGCCTCTCCAGAGGCAACTTTACACAGCAGTGGGAAAGGGGCTGTTTGAAGAAAGTCACTCCAGGGGACACAGTCAGGTACAGTCAGGAACTGAAATTAAAATAATGCTGCCCTCCGCTCACCAGTGAGCCGTCTTGGTGCTGCTGATTGTGATACTGCTCCGCACAGCGTCCCGCCGCCTTTGAAGGCCTGCTAGACCCCGCCCACAGTGGGGAATTAGTCCCAGCTTCTCCCAGAGAGGGAAAGCTGATTGCTGATGACTGCTGATGACACTGCACCTGTGCGGCCTCTCCAGAGGCAACTTTACACAGCAGTGGGAAAGGGGCTGTTTGAAGAAAGTCACTCCAGGGGACACAGTCAGGTACAGTCAGGAACTGAAATTAAAATAATGCTGCCCTCCGCTCACCAGTGAGCCGTCTTGGTGCTGCTGATTGTGATACTGCTCCGCACAGCGTCCCGCCGCCTTTGAAGGCCTGCTAGACCCCGCCCACAGTGGGGAATTAGTCCCAGCTTCTCCCAGAGAGGGAAAGCTGATTGCTGATGACTGCTGATGACACTGCACCTGTGCGGCCTCTCCAGAGGCAACTTTACACAGCAGTGGGAAAGGGGCTGTTTGAAGAAAGTCACTCCAGGGGACACAGTCAGGTACAGTCAGGAACTGAAATTAAAATAATGCTGCCCTCCGCTCACCAGTGAGCCGTCTTGGTGCTGCTGATTGTGATACTGCTCCGCACAGCGTCCCGCCGCCTTTGAAGGCCTGCTAGACCCCGCCCACAGTGGGGAATTAGTCCCAGCTTCTCCCAGAGAGGGAAAGCTGATTGCTGATGACTGCTGATGACACTGCACCTGTGCGGCCTCTCCAGAGGCAACTTTACACAGCAGTGGGAAAGGGGCTGTTTGAAGAAAGTCACTCCAGGGGACACAGTCAGGTACAGTCAGGAACTGAAATTAAAATAATGCTGCCCTCCGCTCACCAGTGAGCCGTCTTGGTGCTGCTGATTGTGATACTGCTCCGCACAGCGTCCCGCCGCCTTTGAAGGCCTGCTAGACCCCGCCCACAGTGGGGAATTAGTCCCAGCTTCTCCCAGAGAGGGAAAGCTGATTGCTGATGACTGCTGATGACACTGCACCTGTGCGGCCTCTCCAGAGGCAACTTTACACAGCAGTGGGAAAGGGGCTGTTTGAAGAAAGTCACTCCAGGGGACACAGTCAGGTACAGTCAGGAACTGAAATTAAAATAATGCTGCCCTCCGCTCACCAGTGAGCCGTCTTGGTGCTGCTGATTGTGATACTGCTCCGCACAGCGTCCCGCCGCCTTTGAAGGCCTGCTAGACCCCGCCCACAGTGGGGAATTAGTCCCAGCTTCTCCCAGAGAGGGAAAGCTGATTGCTGATGACTGCTGATGACACTGCACCTGTGCGGCCTCTCCAGAGGCAACTTTACACAGCAGTGGGAAAGGGGCTGTTTGAAGAAAGTCACTCCAGGGGACACAGTCAGGTATAGTCAGGAACTGAAATTAAAATAATGCTGCCCTCCGCTCACCAGTGAGCCGTCTTGGTGCTGCTGATTGTGATACTGGGCGTCGGGGGACTCCATGCCACTGCCGCCCCTTGGCGCCCTGCCGCCCCAAGGCCTGGCCTCAGTGGCCTTGTGGGAAATCCGGGCCTGATGACGGGAAAAGGTAAAAGGGAGAAGAGAAGACTGAAAGATGGAAATTTCCATTCTCAGTTCACGACGCAGGGATGGCGGCCCGTCCGTAGAGGGCGCACGAGCGCTGATTCCCCTATCTATGCCTCTGGCCCCCCCCGATCTACATATCAGTGGCACCGGACTATGGATTCCAATGGCGGGGGGTGTGTTTTTTGAAGCACCTGACTAGACCCAGAGGCTGTCATAGGCTTCAAAAAAGGGTGGCCTCGGGGCGCAGAGCATTGTGCTCCGAGGGCACCCGGTCGTGTGACCATAGCGAATTAATTTGAACTATTTTTGCACTAAAGTTTTACCATTATGTCCCCCCAGTACAAAGTCACTCCAGTGCCGCCATTATGTCACTTCAATACCACCATGTCACCCCAGTGTCACTATGTCACTCCAGGGCCACCACATGTCCCCCCAGTATCACCATGTCAATCCAGTGTCCCCATTATGTCAGCCCAGTACCACGTCACTCAAGTGCCACCATTATGTCACCCAAGTACCACCATGTCACTCCAGTGCTACCATTATGTCCCCCTAGTACCAAGTCACTCCAGTGCCTTCATTATGTTACTTCAATACAACCATGTTACCCCAGTGCCACCATATCAATTCAGGGCCATCATTATGTCACGCCAGCACCACCATGTCACCCTAGTACCATCGTTATGCCACCCCAGCACCACCATGTCACCCCAGCACCGCCATGTCACCCTAGTACCATCGTTATGCCACCCCAGCACCACCATGTCACCCCAGCACCGCCATGTCACCCTAGTACCATCGTTATGCCACCCCAGCACCACCATGTCACCCCAGCACCGCCATGTCACCCTAGTACCATTGTTATGCCACCCCAGTACCACCATGTCACCCCAGCACCGCCATGTCACCCTAGTACCATTGTTATGCCACCCCAGTACCACCATGTCACCCTATAGTACCACCATGTCAATCCAGTGCCATCATTATGTCTCCCTAGTACCACCATTTTGTCCCCCCTGCACCATGGAGGGGAGGGAACCTTCAGAACACGATCTGAGACTCTGATGTAAGGGGGGACACTGGGGCCTCTGGTATAAAGGGGAACTCTGATGTAAGGGGTGCTCTGGGAACCCTGATCTAAGGGGGAACACTGATAACTCTGATGTACGGAGAAGACGCTGATGTAAGGGGGGGGGACACTGGGGCCTCTAGTGTAAAGGGGAACTCTGATGTAAGGGGTTCTCTGAGAACCCTGATTTTCCTTAGTGTACTCACTCAGAGGCAGGAGAGAGAAGGGGGGGAGACTTCAGTCACAGACGGGGATGGATGGTGAGCTCACTCACCCCTTGGCAGTCAGCACCTCTCATCTCAGACGTATCTGTGGCTGCTGGACTTCAAATTTCCCACCCCCCACTTTCCTTTTCTGAGGCACAGCGGCGCCGGGAATTGCAGTGTGGGTGGACACAGAGGGGTGGGTGGGGGAGGTGCGGATTGAGCCCTCTCTCCTCTCCCATCTGTATGGGTGTGTTTGGGGGAGGGGGGATTGTTAGTGCTGGCTTTGGGCAGCTTAGACAACTGAAGCCAGCAACCCTGCTGGGAAGCCCATAGTCCAGTCTAAATAACGTGTCCGGGTCGGAAACCCGGACGCATAATTCCAAACCCGAACCGGCCGGGTAAATCCTGGACAGGTGGCAACCCCCATGGAGTCTGGGGCCTATTTTGCCTGTATTATAATCCATCTGGATTGGCTGCTCTAGGAATTCTGGGTGGTCCGTAGCCCTGGCCGGCGGCCCCTTGGTGGAGCACGCCGGAACTTGTCGCCCCTCAGAACTCGCACATCTGCGGGGGTTTCCGCCTCTCTAAAGGCTGCGGATTGGGAAGGAGATTTGCGCGGCGTCAGGCAGCGGTCGCAGTGAATATATGCATGGCTTAGCGGCTTCTGGCTGCCTGTCTGCTCTCCTTAACAATACCGAGACGTCGCGGCTGAGATGAGTCAGCTAACAGGTCTATTCCCGTGATCAGTGACCCATCGCGCCGCTGACAACGCTCTACAATGTCGGCTAATGACAGGACAACCAGTTCCCTTGTATGGGTTCAGTCAGGCAGCGGGAAAGTCAGCGCAGTCACTTGTGCTAGTTTCCCCCACCCCCCGTCCGCCTCTCCCGTGCCGCAGGGAATCTCTCTCCATCGTCCTCCGGGGACTGCCAACTTCATGGCTGACGCCACGCGCGGGAAGCAAAAAATAAAATGACTCTTCAAATACGCCAATAAATTATTTCATAGGAACCTCGGACCTGCTGCCGCTGATAATATATTATAAAAACCCATTAAAGAGGACCTGTCTGTGTTTTCCAACCACTGAAGGACGATGCAAGTGGCAGCTTAACCACTTAAAGCGGGAGTTCACCCATTTAAAAAAAAAAAAAAAATCTCCCCTTAGATTCCTGCTCGTTCGGTCTAGGGGAATCGGCTATTTATATTAAAATATGTGCAGTACTTACCCGTTTTCGAGCTGCATCTTCTTCCGTCGCTTCCGGGTATGGGTCTTCGGGAGCGGGCGTTCCTTCTTGATTGACATTCTTCCGAGAGGCTTCCGACGGTCGCATCCATCGCGTCACTCGTAGCCGAAAGAAGCCGAACGTCGGTGCGGCTCTATACTGCGCCTGCGCACCGACGTTCGGCTTCTTTCGGAAAATCGTGACGCGATGGATGCGACCGTCGGAAGCCTCTCGGAAGCCTGTCAATCAAGAAGGAACGCCCATTCCCGAAGCCCATACCCGGAAGCGACGGAGAGGATGCGTCTCGTAAACGGGTAAGTACTGCACATAAATAGCCGATTCCCCTAGAGAAAACGAGCAGGAATCTAAGGGGGAAAAGTGCCCTCTAAGGGTGAACCCCCGCTTTAAGGACCGGACCAATAGGCTGCTAAATGACCCAAGGGGTTTTTACAATTCGGCACTGCGTCGCTTTAACAGACAATTGCGCGGTCGTGCGACGTGGCTCCCAAATAAAATTGGTGTCCTTTTTTCCCCACAAATAGAGCTTTCTTCTGGTGGTATTTGATCACCTCTGCCGTTTTTTTAGTTTTTGCGCTATAAACAAAAATAGAGCGACAATTTTGTAAAAAATTCAATATTTTTTACTTTTTGCTATAATAAATATCCCCCAAAAACATATATAACATTTTTTTCCCCCTCAGTTTAGGCCGATACGTATTCTTCTACCTATTTTTGGTAAAAAAAAAAAAATCGCAATAAGCGTTTATCGATTGGTTTGCGCCAAATTTATAGCTTTTACAAAATAGGGGATAGTTTTATTATTTATTTATTTTTTTACTACTAATGGCGGCGATCAGCGATTTTTTTGGTGACTGCGACATTATGGCGGACACTTCGGGCAATTTTGACACATTTTTGGGACCATTGTCATTTTCACAGCAAAAAATGCATGTCAGAAAATGACAGTTGCAGTTTGGGAGTTAACCACAGGGGGCGCTGTAGGAGTTAGGGTTCACCTAGTGTGTGTTTACAATTGTAGGGGGGTGTGGCTGTAGGTGTGACGTCATCGATTGTGTCTCCCTATAAAAGGGATCACTCGATCGATGCGCCGCCACAGTGAAGCACGGGGAAGGTGTGTTTACATACGGCTCTCCCCGTTCTTCAGCTCCGGGGAGCGATCGTGACGGGGCAGCTATAAACGAATAGCCGCGCCGTCGTCCCGGATCGCTCCCCGCTGGAATCCGACCGCCGCATGTATTTTTTTTACAACTTTTTATTTTTCCAAGAATTTTATTGAGTTTTACAAGGGATTTAAACAATACAGGGTTACAAGTTTTTTTTTTTATGGGACAGGGAAGCCGGCAGCTGTGTCTGTGTCTCTCCCTGCAGCAGCTAAAAGTCAGCGGGAGGGAGAGAAACCGGTTTTCAGCTGCTGCAGAGAGCCGCACAGGGCCCCCTATAGGAGGACTGGTGCCCCCACCCCCTATCAGCAGCCCTGTCAGCAGGTAAAGTCTATACCAGGGGTGGGCAAACTTTTTTATTCGAGGGCCGCAATGGGTTCATATATTGGACCCAGGGGCCGGACCAAGAGTAGATGGACCACTTTTACATTACATAGCACCGCACCTCGGGACCCCTTTACATTACATAGCACTGCATCTCTGGACCACTTTTACATTACACAGCACCCTGCACCTCTGGACCACTTTTACATTATACAGTACCGCACCTCTGGACCCCTTTACATTACAGTCACTGTGCCATGCCATCAAACGAAGCCGCTGTGCCATCAATTGTCATCACTATGCCATCAAACGCAGTCACTGTGCCATGCCATCAAACACAGCCACTTTGCCATCAATTGTCACCACTGTGCCATCCCATCAATTGTCACCACTGTGCCCATCAATTGTCACCACTGTGCCCATCAATTGTCGCCACTGTCCCCCGCAATTGTCGCCACTGTGCCCCGCAATTGTAGCCACTGTGCCCCGCAATTGTAGCCACTGTGCCCCGCAATTGTAGCCACTGTGCCCCGCAATTGTAGCCACTGTGACCTGTATAATGCCCCCCCCCTGGCACTTGCCTTTCTGGGGTCAGCCGTGCTTCTACCATCCCTCGATGTCCCTCGTCCAGTCCCTCGTCCCGCCCTCGATGGCGCTTCAACCAATCAGGTTACCGATTATCAGAATCAGATTACCTGATTGGCTGAGACGCCTGTCAGTCTTATCCAAGGAACGCACCGCCGGTACGTCCCGAGGATAAGCATTCAGGAAGCCGACTACAGCCTCAGGGCTATACTCAGAAAGCCTATCAGAGCCGCTGGCTCTGATAGGCACTTCCACACAGCCAACCAGCTGCCGTTATTCAGCTGGCTGGCGCTCAACATCCGGCCAGCTGAATAGTGAGCGGCAGCGGCGAAAATATATAGATTCATACAATGCATGAATCTATATATTTTAGTGGCTGTGCGAGAGCCAGAGGGGGTGGCGCTCCCGCGCCCTCTATGGACGAACCGCTCCTGACACAGACACACGGCGGCACACGGCGGCGGGCCGTAGTTTGCCCATTCCTGGTCTATACATTTCTCACTGTGGAAGAGATATTTCTAGATCTTGTATGGGGATAAAACCTTCAATCTGAATGGTACTGAATGCCAGCTTGTCCCATGGGGCCCATTCACATTCCTACACATCAGCTGATTAATCTGTAAGGTAGTAAAAAAAATAAAACAACAAAAAGATCTGTAATTACAAGTAAGGATCAGCCCTGATCTTTTAAATGTCCTTTTTTTATACAAAAATTAAATTTTTTCTCTTCTAGTGTTACACAAATGTCCGTTAGATGCATTAAAAAAAAAAAAAAAACCAAAGTGGGTCTTTTTTGCGAGACAAGAATCGCTCCGTATCATGAAAGCACAAAGCCACGGCGCAGATAAATATTTGCTTTCTCCCGGAGCTGAGGAACGAGGAGATTGCAATTAATTTCTTGCCAAGTTTGAAATATGTCCTTCCCTTTCCTGGGGGGCCGGGGCTCCGCGCTCTTTCCCTGGGCAGAGGAAATTTGTCTGCTTGAGCGATGTCTGCTGACAGCCTAAACAGCTAAAAATGACATGTCAATAGGACCACAATTAAGGGAATCGAGTTCGGTTGGCCCCCGGGGACGGATATTTATCTGAAATCAATGGCCACGTAAGCGGAAGAGGAGAAAATCCTGCTGTTTGCTTTTCGGGTCCTGTTGGGTACTTTATGTCCTGCAGGAAGAGTGACACTCCGGCTTGATGTACAATGCCTTGCCGGGACAGCACGGAGGATTACAGGATCGTGACCGGGGGATGTGACCGTAAAATGGACGCGTTGGCCAATTGGAACCGGCCTTGTAAAATAGCGGCGCTTTACCGCCGACGCACCCACCGCCCCAGTGTAAAAGGGGCCTTAGGGTGTGCACCCAGAGCTCAGACACACACATGAACGCCACCTATTGTCACAGGAAGGGTTGGTGGTGGAAGCCAGTTGATTGGGAGCATATTACGATACACCCTAAATACAGGTGTAATGGGCTCCTAAAGTTGAATCTAGTTTTTAATATGATGGCATTTACAATGGGCAATGGCATCCTCAACCACCCACCTGGTGCTGCTCCTGGATAAAGCCAATGCACATGGGGTGATTAGGGTGTGCCTAGGCACACCAAGCACACCCTGTGCGCATGCCTATGAGATACAATGTATCATAAGGTGTGTGAGAGGCCATTATTGGTTGAATACACAGGGGCAGATTCACGTAGATGGGCGTATTATTGGGCTGGCGTAACGTATTTGAGTTACGTTATGCCGCCGCAAGTTTTACACGCAAGTGCTTTATTCATAAAGCACTTGCCTGTAAAGTTGCGGCGGCGGCGTATCGTAAATCCCCCGGCGCAAGCCCGCCTAATTCAAATTAGGCGGGTAGGGGGCGTATAGCATTTAAATTAGGCGCGTTCCCACGCCGAACCTAATGCGCATGCGCACTCCGAAGAATATCCCAGGGTGCATTGCTCCAAATGACGTCGCAAGGATGTCATTGGTTTCGACGTGAACGTAAATGGCGTCCAGCCCTATTCACAGACGACTTACGCAAACAACGTTAATGTTCAAATTTCGACGCGGGAACGACGGCCATACTTAACATTGGCTGCGCCTCATATACCCAGGGGCAACTTTACGCCAGGACAAGCCTAACGTAAACGTCGTAACTTCACTGCGTCGGCCGGGCGTACGTTCGGGAATTCGCGTATCTAGCTAATTTGCATATTCGACGGGGAAGACGGCGGTGGCGACACCTAGCGGCAAAAAAAATAAAAATTAAGATCCGACGGCGTAAGAGCCTTACGCCTGTCGGATCTAATGCTTATCTATGCGTAACTGATTCTAAGAATCAGTCGCATAGATACGACGGCCCAGATTAGGACTTACGACGGCGTACATGGCGTTGCGCCGTCGTAAGTCCTTTAAGAATCTGGGCCAATGTATCAAAGGGCGTTTGAGAGGCCATTATGGGCTGAAGCTACAGTGTATCTTAAAGAGGACCTTTCCCCTTACTGTGAAGAACCCACGTGCTACTTTGGGGGCCTATCAACAGAGATGCAGTTAAAATGTCTTATAAAGAAGGCCTTCCCTTTTTCTGTGAAGAACTCCAGTGCCGTTTTGGGGCCCATCAACAGAGATGCAAATAAAATGAATTATAAAGAGGACCTTCCGTCTTTCCGTGAAGAACCCAAATGTTGGTCTGGTGCCCATCAGTAAAGATGCAGATAATGAGTATCATAAAGGACATTCCTTAAAAGAAAAAAAAAAAAGAAGTAAAAGGTGAACATAAGGTGAGCTTTCCATAGAAAAACTTGCAGGTAGATCCGTTACATCAGGGATTTGGTGTAATGACTTGCAACAGCCATCAGATCAATCACCCTCCTCCACTCTTTCACGGTGATGTAAGGCCTGCTCATTGCGATCCAGCCATAGTGCAGCATCTTGGGCTGATTCAAAAAAGTGAGTAACTCTCAGCTTAGCGGGGTACAACATGGCGTAAGGTAGTTGCAGTGCTCTTAGGCGCCTTTTTACATCTGAGAACTTGGCCCGGCGTCGCTGCACCTCCGCAGAAAAGTCAAGATAAAAAGACAGCCGGACCCCATTCACCTGGACATTGGCCTTCTCTCTGGCATTTCTCAGCACCACCTCCCTGTCTCTGTAATGTAGGAGACGAGCCTAGGGGAGCACCTGGTTGTGGTGGGGGACCCGGTGTGCGGTGAGCCCTCTCAACAGTAAAGAACGGGGAAAAAGCCTTCTTTCCGAAAAATTCCAGCAGCCACCCTTCAACAAAGGTGGTGGGGTCCCGCCCCTCAGTTTTCTCCGGAAACCCCACTATGAGTATGTTGTTCCGTCGTGAACGGTTTTCCATGTCATCAGCTCTGTTATTAGTGTCTCTGGCCAACTGATGGTCTACATGGGCCTCCCAAGCAACTGGGGACAGCTTGCCTTCATCCTCACTCACCCTGCTTTCCACTGTGGTTGTGCTTTTTGTGAAAAACCCAAGTGCTGGCCTGGGGCCCATCAGTACAGATGTAGATAAAAAATGTCATAAAGAGGACCTTCCTGCTTTCCGTGAGGGACCCAAGTGCTGGCCTGGGGCCCATCAGTAGAGATGTAGATACAATGTATCATAAAGAGGACCTGTCTCTTTCCTGAAAAGAATCTATGAGCTGACCTGGGACCCATAAGTAGAGACACAGATACAATGTACCATAAAGAGGATCTTCTTTCTTCTTGTGGTCACCAGAGAGGACCTAAGTGTGGGTCTATGGCCCTTCAGCGTTGATGTCATCATTGGTGACCACGTTTCCCTAAAAGATTGATCTGTTGTGGTTTGGTAGAACTTTAAAAAAAATTGAGAATGGAATTTCTGAACCGGGAGTTCCTTTGAAACCAATGGAAATCCAGACCAGACTCCAAAACAGTATGTATCAAAAAGTAGCAAATGATGAACAATTGTGCAGAATGATTTGGTGTCCTGGCAGATCTACCTGACGATGGTGCCAAAAAACAACCTAATCCATTTCCTTGAAAGATTCTACTAGGGATGCTAAGATTACCATGTGAGACGGGAAGTTGGGATAAGAGCACTCAGGGAACAGCAGAAGCAAGCCTTTGGTTCCTTTCTGCCAAAAACTTTTTGGAAATTCTAAGCACCAAAAATAACATTGAAATTTGATAATTATCTCAGGACTTTAAAATGTATGCAATTTAGTCCAAATCCAACATCATTCAGATTACTGGACTAATTAGACAAGGTGGGGGCGGGAATGAGGGGGGTGCAGCACCTGCAGGAGAGGTGATAGGGCCGCCTGAAATGACCTGACGGGCCGGATTCAGCCTGCGGACCTTGTATACATGTGGACCAGGAAAACCAACTGGACTTTTTAAGGCGGAGTTCCACCCAAAAGTGGAAGTTCCGCTTTAAGGACTCCTCACCCTCTTACATGCCACATTTCTCATGTAATTTTTTTGGTGGGGGGTACCCAGTTTTGACAGGTACCCAGCTTCCACTTTCGCTCGGGCCGCCTAGGCGACCCGAGCAAAAGTTCTCCACTCCCTCCCTGCAGTCTTCTGGGACACATCACAGGTCCCAGAAGATTGTCCGGCCATTGAGGAGATTTTTTTTTGCATTTTTGCCTATTTTCTGGGAGTTTTTCTCTTTTTTTAGCCTTACATGGCAGCCATCATGATATCAGCAGTGAGATAAATACTAAACATAGCATTTTCAGGTGTGGACGCGCCTGCCGTAAAGTCTCTGTGATTCCCTTTTGCTCAGCAGATCTGTAAATTGCGCTGTGATGATTGCTTTGCTTACATAAACGACGGTGTGCGCTCAGTAGGGTACCTCTCCCCAGAGCTCAGCCGGCCTTTGTGCGGCCCGTGTACAGAGCTGTGCGGCTCCGCTCTAGCGCCTTCCTCTAATTTGCTTAGATGTCACTGCGGATTTGAATGATATAACGCCTGGCCGATGAGAGCGTGAATTTTGTGGCCTGGATCCTTCTGATTGAAACATGCAGATCGATAGAGCATCGACGCGGCAATTCCTGCAGTTTAACGGCGCGTCCTACGGGGAGCGGAGAATGCAATCCGAGTCTGAGTGTTCCATGAAAGAGAACCCACCGGGATAAAGATCGCCGATAAACCTCCATAGTGGCTAGTGAGGAAGCCGAACATACCAGCGATCGCTTTGTGTAGGGTTCAGTGAAAGTGACTACAGAATCCGAACACCACTGAAGTCAACGGGAGCCGAATGTTAACAGTTCTGCCCATTTTCTAGGCTAATAGGCAAGAGATTGTCAAATGGCATGGGGGAGGGGGAGTGGGCACTGCCCTGGGGTACCAATCAGATTTGTTTTTATTTGTTTTTGCTGATGAGAGAAGTGATTTTAGATATGTTTAAAGTGAAACATTCAAAATGCTAATTCCCATTAAAAACCATGCCCGGGGGGTGCCCTGACCCTGATCCTGCTTGTAAAGTGGCGTTAAATTGCCAAATTGCCTCTTCATTCTGTTTATAAACCAGCCAGGGATTCCCTTAATCTATACCAGACCCTTCTGGTATAGATGTTAATGGGGGACTCTCACACATATAAAAGGGCAAGGGGTTCGTAAGTGGTATCAGGTCCTTCAGGTCTAGTATGGATTTTAAGATGGAAACCCCCACGCAAAGTCAAGAACAGCATGCAGCCTGATAGGCCAGGAAAATTAGGGGGGAGGGGGGACTGAGCAGGTGTATCATATCAGGCCACATTCCTCAACATGGAGGGGGTACCTTGCCTTATTCCCATGTTGATGGGGACAAGGGCCTCTTCCCCACAATCCTGGCACAGTGGTTGTGGGGGTCTGGGGGCTTATCAAATATAAAAAAACAAATACAAAAAGTTATGCCACAATATACAGTACGCACTAAACATATCATTCTGCAATGTAGATACATACCAATCACCATGGCCTACACTTAATAACCTGCCAAAATGGTATAGATGTTAATGGGGGACCCCAACACACAAAAACATTGTCATGGGTTTTCCTCCCTAAGTCTTACCAGGCCCTTCAGATCTGGTATGGATTCAATCGGGAACTCCACACAAAGTCAAGAACAACATGCAGCCTGGCAAGCCAGGAAATGTAGGAGGGGTGAACAGGTATATCATATCAGGCCACATGCCCTCTACATGGAGGGGGTACCTTACCTTATCCCCATGTTGATGAAAACAAAGGCCTCTTCCCCACAACCCTAGCCCAGTGGTTGTGTGGGTCTGGGGACTTACCAAATCTTTTAAAAAGCAGGTGTATCATACCAGGCAACATTCCCTCAACATGGAGAGGGTACCTTGCCTTATCCCCATGTTGATGAGAACAAAGGTCCGTTCCCCACAACCCTGGCAAAGTGGTTGTGGGGGTCTGGGGGCTTACCAAATCCTTTAAAAAAAAATACAAAATGTTATCCCACAATATACATTGACCGCTAATCACATCATCCAGCAATGTAGATTCATACCAGTTACCAACAACACTCACCAACCTGCCAAAATGGTATAGATGGTAATGGGGGACCCCAACACACAAAAACATTGTCTTACCAGACCCTTCAGATCTGGTATGTATTCAAGCAGGAACTTCACACAAGGTCAAGAACAACATGCATGCAGCCTGGCAAGCCAGGGAATGTTGGGGGGGGGGGGTTAGCAGGTGTATCATACCAGGCCACATACCCTCAACATGGAAGGGGTACCTTGCCTTATCCCCATGTTGATTGAGAACAGAGGTCTCTTCCCCAAAACCCTAGCCCAGTGGTTGTGGGGGTCTGGATACTTACCAAATCCTTTAAAAAGCAGGTGTTGCACACCAGGCCACATGCCCTCAACATGGAGGGGGTACCTTGCCTTATCCCCATGTTGATGAGGACAAAGGCCTCTTCTCCACAACCCTGGCCCAGTGGTTGGGGTAGAATAGGGCTTACCAAAGCAGGTATATCATACCAGGCCTCATGCCTTCAACATGGAGGGGGTACCTTGCCTTATACCCATGTTGATGAGGACAAATGCCTCTTCCCCACAACCCTGGCCCAGTGGTTGTGGGAGTCTAAGGGCTTACCAAATCCTTTAAAAAAATCCCACAAATGATCCCATTATTGTACATTAACAGCCAATCACATCATCCAGCAATGTAGATCCATGCCAATCACAATGCCTGACACTCACCAACCTGCCAAAATGGTATAGATGTTAATAGGGGACCCCAACAAAAAAAAATTGTCATGGGGTTCCCTTCCTAAGTCATACCAGGCCCTTCAGGTCTGGTGTGGATTTCAAGTTTGAAATGTAGGGGGGGGGGGGGCGGGGGGATGAGCAGGTGTATCATACCAGGCCACATGCCCTCAACATGGAAGGGGTACCTTGCCTTATCCCTATGTTGATGACAACAAAGGCCTCTTCCCCACAACCCTGGTCCAGTGGTTGTGGGGGTATGGGGGCTTACCAAATCCTTTAAAAAAAATCCCCAAGATTATCCCATTAATGTACAGTAACTTCCAATCACGTCATCCAGCAACGTAGATCCATGCCAATCACAATGGCTGACACTCACCAACCTGACAAAAGGTATAGATGTTAACCGGGGACCCCAACACACACAAAAAATTGTCATGTGGTTCCTAAGACCCATTTCACACTGGGGCGGTTTGAAGGCGATATTGCGCTAAAAATAGCGCATGCAAACGGACCTGAAACAGCGGCTGCTGTTTCTCCAGTGTGAAAGCCCCAAGGTCTTTCACACTGGCGCGGTGCGCTAGCAGGACTGCTCCAAAAGTCCTGCTAGCTGCATCTTTGGGGCGGTGAAGGAGCGGTGTGTATACCGCTCCTCCACCTCTCCTTCCTGATGAAATGAATGGGAAATGGCAGCTATACTGCCAACAATGTACCTCTGCAGAGGCGCATTGTCGGCGGTATTAACCCTTTTTCGGTCGCTAGCGGGGGTAAAACTGCACTGCTAACAGGCCAATACTGCCGCAATTCCGACGGTATAGCGCTTTACCACCACCGCACCTCCCGCCCCAGTGTGAAAGGGGCCTAAGTCATACCAGGCTCTTCAGGTCTGGTGTGGATTTCAGGTGGGAAATGTAGGGGGGTGAGCAGGTGTATCATATCAGGCCACATGCCCTCAACATGGAGGGGGTACTTTGCCTTATCCCCATGTTAATGAGGACAAATGCCTCTTCCCCACAACCCTGGCCTGGTGGTTATGGGCGTCTGCATGGGGGGCCTTGCCTTAGCCCCATGTTGATGAGGAAAAGGGCCATTTACCCCATAACCTTGGCCCGGTGGTTGTGGGGGTCTGCTTTCTGGGGGCTTATCGGAATCTGGAAGTCTTTTAACAATAAGTGTGCTCCAAGATACTGCACCCCCTTCACGTGAATGAGTAAAGGGTCCAGTGGATGGCATCTCAGATATACAATACAATGACACCCCTGGGTGATGTCATTGACCAAATATGGGCATGTCCCTATTTGCCCAGTGATGTCACTGAGATACCCTGATCCAGGGTTGTTGGGAAGAGGCTCTTGTCCTCATCAATATGGGGACAAGGTGATTTGACAAGAAGGTCCCCCCTGGCAAGGTACCCCTTTCATGACCGCAAGTGGCCTGGTATGGTTTGGGAAGGGCACGCTCGTTCTGGCCTACCAAACTACTTACTAAGATTTTTAGGGGGGTGACCACAACAGATATAAAACTCGTTCTTGTTCTGGCCTACCAAGCTACATACTGAGGAAAAGAGGATCCACACTCCGGACGTTGCTCTTAAACAATAGACGTATTTATTGACAAGCCACAGTAGACAAACGCAATAGGAAAGGTTGACGCGTTTCAGCCTATAAGGCCTTAGTCATAACGACATAACAGCTACATACTAAGTTTTTTTTTTTGGGGGGGGGGTGAACCCAACAGATGTAAAACTTTTTTAAACAATGTATAAATGGTAAAGAATAAACCTGCGGTAAAAATGACCCCAAGCCATTTTCCCTTCACGTCTCGCTTCCCTATATCGCCCCCTCCAGTAGGGTCACCATAGATGACTGCCTAGTTGGCTTAAACCAGCTCTAGACTGCACATCTCCAGCAACTCAACAAAGGTGGTGGGGTCCCGCCCCTCAGTTTTTTCCGGTAACCCCACTGTGAGTATGTTGTTCCGTCGTAAACAGTTTTCCATGTCATCAGCTCTGTTATTAGTGTCTCTGGCCAACTGATGGTCTACATGGGCCTCCCAAGCAACTGGGGGCAGCTTGTCTTCAACCTCACTCACCCTGCTTTCCACTGTGGTTATGCTTTTTGTGAAGAACCCAAGTGCTGGTCTGGGGCCCATCAGTACAGATGTAGATAACAATTTGCATAAAGAGGACCTGTCTCTTTCCTGAAAATAATCTATGAGCTGACCTGGAGCCCATAAGTAGAGACACAGATACAATGTACCATAAAGAGGATCTTCTTCCTTCTTGTGGTCACCAGAGAGGACCTAAGTGTGGGTCTAGGGCCCTTCATCGTCGATGTCAGTATTGGTGACCACACTTCCCTAAAAGTTTGATCTGTTGTGGTTTGGTAGAACTTTAAAAAAAATTGAGAATGGAATTTCTGAACCAGGAGCTCCTTTGAAACCAATGGAAATCCAGACCAGACTCCAAAACAGTATTAGCCAGATTCACATACATCGGCGTATGTTTAAGCTGGCACTTGCACTTGCTCCCTAAGTTACGTCGGCGTAGCGCAAATGGCCCGGCGTAACCCCGCCTAATTTAAAATAGGCTGGTAGTGGGCGTGCTCCATGTAAAGCACCCGTGACTCCATGTAAATGAGGGCTGTTGGTACGGCGCATGCGCCCGCATGCTCAGAATCACGTCAAAAATACTCAATGCTTACGACGTGAACGTCACCTACGCCCAGCCCCATTCACGTACGCTTACGCAAACAACGTAAAATACGTCGTCCATACCTTGCATGGGCTGCGCCATCTTTTTGGTGGTTTATCTTTACGCCGGCGTATGTCTTACGTAAACGGCGTATCTTACTGCGGCGGGCGTACGTACGTTCGTGAATCTGCGTATCTTGCTCATTTACATATTCAACGCGTAAATCCACGTAACGCCCCTAGCGGCCAGCGTAAATATGCACATAAGATACGACGGCGTAGGAGACTTACGTCGGTCGTATCTTAGCAACTGTGAAGCGTATCTCAGTTTGAGAATGCGCTTAAAGATACGACGGCGCTCATTCGGACTTACGACGGCGTATCTACTGATACGCCGTCGTAAGTCTCTATGAATCCGGCTATATGTATCAAAGAGTAGCAAATGATGAACAATTGTGCAGAATGATTTGGTGTCCTGGCAGATCTACCTGACGATGGTGCCAAAAAACAACCTAATCCATTTCCTTGAAAGGCCCGGATTCAGAAAGAATTACGCTCTATTTGCGGAGGCGCAGGGCAACGATTTTGCCCTGCGCCCCCCGAAATATTTTGCGCGCGCAATGTAAATGATCCTGCCGGGGGCGGGAATCATTTAAATTAGGCGCGCTCCCGCGCCGAGCGTATGCTCCGTCGGGAAACTTTCCCGACGTGCATTGCGGCAAATGACGTCGCAAGGACGTCATTTGCTTCAAAGTGAACGTGAATGGTGTCCAGCGCCATTCACGATTCACTTACGCAAACGACGTAAAATTCGAACGTCGCGACGTGGGAACGCCGGGTATAGTTTAGCATTGGCTGCCCCTGCTATTAGAAGGGGCAGCCTTACGCTAAACACGCCGTACGAAAATGACGTAACTTGCGTACGCAGGGGGCGCGCAACATTGTGAATCGGCGTAAGTATGCAATTTGCATACTATACGCTGACCACAAGGGGAACGCCCCCTAGCGGTCATCGCAAGAATGCAGCCTAAAATCTGCGTGGCATAAGAGCCTTATGCCACGCAGATTTTAGGCTGCAGTCGGCGTAACGAGTTCTCTGAATCAGGAGAACTCGTTACGCCGGCGCAAGTCAGCAATTGCGCTGCGTAACTATGGTTACGCAGGCGCAATTGCTTACTGAATCTGGGCCAAAGATTCTACTAGGGATGCTAAGATTACCAGGTGAGACTGGAAGTTGAGATAAGAGCACTTTTTTCCTTGGAAGATCGAACGGCTGTCTGTGTTCTAAATTTTTCAGCATGCTGGAAATCTAAAACATTGCCAAAGATTGCCAAATAAATGCCCAGTTGTGTGGCAGAGGCTGGAGATGCCCGTGTACGTTCCTCCCGATTTCCTGGATTCTTCTCCGATGTCAGATGTGAAAGTGATGAGCGCAGGACGGAAACGCTCTCTCCACACCGGCGACTTCTGAGCTGCGCTCGATAATCCCCCCCAGATTTATGGCGGTTAAATAGCGTTGAGGATGGAGCCCAGGGCACTCGGGAGTTTATTTAATACACACTGCATTAGCCAGGCATAAATTTATCTCTGCAAATGAGAGCTCGGCCGCCTTGTGCCGGAATCTGAGTGGGGCGGCAAATCATTCCGCCATGACACCCTGGTCACTTATGGTGACGGATAGTTAATGCTGGAGGATGAGGGCGATTCATTGTCCGACACTTGTACAATCGTGGCGCCCTGCTGATCTCTTGCACGGGACGGGTCGGGGGAGGGGTGGGGGGGGCTGACGGATGGATCGGACTGGCAGGAAAGTTGCAATAAAGCCGATAGATAGAAACGATAATACGGTTCATGATGCCAAGTGTCATCAACAGCGGAGAATAGGAATGTCGGAGAGACTTCGGCAAAACGAATGATGTTGCCAGACGGAATTCACCAAAGTGGACACTCCTAATTTCATTGAACTGTTTCGGTGAATTTTAGGTAAAAATAATATAAAAATCTCTCTCTTTTTTTATTTTTTTAGAGGATGATGATTTTGGGTGTATTTAATGCAGTTTTAATTTATGTAGTTTAGTATTTTTTGTGTGTTTTTTTTAACTGCTGCTTTACATTTTTATTATATTTATTTATTTAGCATTCATGCGTTTTTTTTTCATTTGTATTTTTATATTTTGTTTGATTTATTTTTTTTCCCCCTTTTTAGTTTTTATTCTAGTTTTATATATTGTTTTTATGCTGCCTGCTTTTTTTTTAATAATAATTATGGGGCAGATCCAGAAAAAATACATTGGCGCAGTGTATCAGAGATACACTACGCCGCCGTACCTTACCTGGCGCATTTTCAAATCCTCAGCAAATTCGCGCCGTATGTTACGGCGGCGTAGTGTATTTCTGGCGCCGTATTTCAAATTGGGCGGGTTGGGGGCGGGTTTCATTTAAATGAAGCGCGTACCCGCGCCGAATGAAATGCGCATGCGCCGTCCCTAAATTTCCCGCCGTGCATTGTGCTAAATGACGTCGCAACAACGTCATTTTTTTAACTTAGACGTGACTTACGTCCATCCCTATTCACTGACGACTTAGGCCTAGTACACACGAGAGGATTTATCCGTGGAAACGGTCCGGAGGACCGTTTACGCAGATAAATCCTCTGGCGGATTTTGATCTGATGGTTGTACTAACCATCAGATCAAAATCCCCGCAGAATTCCCTCCGCGGTGACGTGTCGCGCCGTCGCCGCGATGATGACGCGGCGACGTGCGCGACGCTGTAATATAAGGACTTCCACGCATGCGTCGAATCATTACGACGCATGCAAGGGAGGGAATCGGACGGATTGATCCGGTGAGTCTGTACAGACCAGCACATCAATCCGCTGGACTGGATTCCAGCGGATAGATTTCTTAGCATGCTAAGAAATTTTGATCCGCTGGAAATCCATCGCCCGGAAAAATATCCGCGGATAAATATCCGCTGGATCGTACACACCAGGGGATCTATCCGCTGAAACCGGTCCGCGGATAAATTTCAGCGGATCAATCCTCTCGCGTGTACGGGGCCTTACGCAAAAAAATACAAAATAGCAGCTTTAACTATACGCCGGAAAAAGCCGACTAGAGACGACGTAAGAGAATGCGACGGCCGCGCGTACCTTCGTGGATCGTCGGAAAAAACTCATTTGCATACCCGACGTGGAAAATGACGAGAACTCCACCCAGCGGACGCCAAAGTATTGCATCTGCGATCCGAAGGCGTGCGAAGCCGTAAGCCTGTCGGATCGAACCCAGAAGCCGTCGTATCTTGGTTTGAGGATTCAAACTAAAGATACGACGTGGGAAATTTGAAAGTACGCGTACTCGCTCTGTGGATCTGCCCCTATGAGTCTAATGCCGCGTACACACGATCGGAATTTCCGACAACAAATGTTCGATGGGAGCTGGAAATTCCGACCGCGTGTAGGCTCCATCGGACATTTGCTGTCTGGAATTTCCGACGGACAAAAAAAATTCTACGCATGCTCGGAATCAATTCGACACGTGCTCGGTCGGGTTCATTGAACTTCATTTTTCTCGGCTCGTCGTAATGTTGTACGTCACCGCGATCTTGACGTTCGGAATTATCTAAACAACATTTGTGTGACGGTGTGTATGCAACACAAGTTTGAGCCAACATCCGTCGGAAAAAAATCCACGTTTTTGTTGTCGGAATGTCCGATTGTGTGTAAGCGGCAAAATAGTTCAATTTTGGCACAAGAACACATTGGCCCGGATTCAGGTAGATTTGCCGCTTATTTGCGGAGGCGCAGGGCAGCGTTTTTGCCCTGCGCCCCTGCAAATTTACTGCGCTACCCGCGATTCACGGAGCAGTAACTCCGTAAATTGCGTGTGCGCTGTGTAAACTTGCCCTGCGTAAGGGCTCCTAATGTAAATGATCCCGTAGGGGGCGGGAATCATTTAAATAAGGCGCGCTCCTGTGCCGAGCATAGAGCGCATGCTCCGGCGGGAGACTTTCCCGACGTGCATTGCGGCAAATGACGTCGCAAGGACGTCATTTTCTTCAAAGTGAACGTGAATGGCGTCCAGCGCCATTCACGAATCACTTACGCAAATTACGTAAAATTCGAACGTCGCGACGCGGGAACGACGGGTATACTTTAGCATTGGCTGCTCCTGCTATTAGAAGGGGCAGCCTTACGCTAAACACGCCGTACGGAAACAACGTAAATTGCATACTATACACTGAGCACAATGGGAGCGCCCCCTAGCGGTCATCGCTAGAATGCAGCCTAAGATATGCGGGCATAAGAGCCTTATGCCACACAGATTTTAGGCTGCAGTCGGCGTTACGATGTTCCTGAATCAGGAGCATTCGTAACACCAGGGCAAGTAAGCAATTGCGCTGTGTAACCTATGGTTACGCAGGCGCAATTGCTACTTGAATCCGGGCCATTGAAAGAAACTTTTGGGCAACTTTTATGCCTCGTACACACAACCGTTTTTTCCCGAAGAAAAACTGCTATGAGAGCTTTTCTGACGGGAAAACTGCCGGACAAAAATCAAGATCTCTTTTTTTGCCATTAGCAGGGCTAAAGGCAGTACACCTGTAAGGGGCCCGGAGGTCCCCAGGGCCCTGGATGGCAACCCCACTTTTTTTACATTTTTTTTTTTACTTTTTTATTTTTATTTCTTTATATATATATATTATAGTGCGGCGTATCCTATGTTAAGTACGGCCATCGT
This sequence comes from Rana temporaria, assembly GCF_905171775.1. Lineage (NCBI taxonomy): Eukaryota > Metazoa > Chordata > Amphibia > Anura > Ranidae > Rana > Rana temporaria. The sequence continues at coordinate 7,764,835 of NC_053493.1, forward strand.
TCCCGCGCCGAGTTTTGAATTTTTTACGTTGTTTGCGTAAGTCGTTCGCAAATACGGCCGGACGTAATTTACGTTAACGTCGAAACCAACGACGTCCTTGCGACGTCATTTGGAGCAATGCACGCTGGGAAAATTTGCGGACGGCGCATGCGCTGTTGGATCGGCGCGGGGAGGCGCCTGATTTAAATAGTACACGCCCCCTAGCTGCGGAATTTGAATTCCCCTGGGGGATTTACGATACGCCGCCACAACTTTAGAGGCAAGTGCTTTCTGAATAAAGCACTTGCCTCAAAAAATTGCGGCGGCGTATCGTAAATCAGATAGGTTAGCGGATCTTTAGATCCACATAACCTATCTGAATCTAGCCCCCTGTGTTTACATGTAAATAACCGGCATTCATATGCAAATAATGAGAGCATTTATATGTAAATAGTGGCCGCCGGCGGCATTCATATGTAAGAAAAATTTTGCCCAGGGTCCAATCAATATTAAAGATGACCCTGATTCCTCCTCATTTGTCCCTCATTTTGGTTTGATCTGTATAGATGTATGTGAAGATCCACTTTGATCTTTCAAAAGTGTTTTCCAGCACTAAGGCTGCATTCACACCTGAGTGTTTTGTCGCCTGAAGCGCGACGCTCAAAGACGCTAGAGGGGAAAAATAACATTATTCTCTATGGAGATGGTTCACATCTCCACGCCGAACGCCGAACGCCTGAAGCTCAAACAAGTTCCGGATCCTTTTTTTTTCGCGCGTATCGGGCGGTTTGGCCGTATTTGAGCATTTCCATTTCCCATAGAAAGTAATGGAAACGCTCGATTCAAGCGTCTTGCGCGACAACGAGCGTTTGCTACGGGCGTTTCGTCGCTTTAATCAATAGAACATTTCACCCAGGCAGAAGATTAAAAAAATCTACCAACATAGCAACAAGTGATGAAAAGATGATCATTTTTCCTATTGGCTAAAATAAAAAACGTCGAAGTACAAAAACGTCGGACAACGCTGTATGCAAACGCGCAAATAAGCGTGAATACGCCGGGAAAAAACACCGAAAAAAACGACCGACGCTCAGGTGTGAATGCAGCCTAAACCTTTCATCCAATTTCTAAATTGCTACATTTGTAAATTCCAAATGCCAATATAAAGGAATAGTAGTGGTAAAAAAACAAAAAAACACTTGTGGGTCTAAGCAATCTTGTTTTTTTTGTACAATTCTCCTTTTAAGGGGGCGTGGCAAGGGGGTGTGTCCTATGCCTGCATACTTTTGCTGATAGGTGTTCCCATCTAAAAAAGTTGGGAGGTATGAAAACCTCCAGTACAAATTGAATGGTACTCACCGGACCTTGGCATTGTGGTACATCTGCTGGGCGAGCGCCCACGTTTTTCCTTGAACTTCTATCCCTGCCCTAGACATGTGCACTGCTAAAAGATTTGTTCGTTTTCGTTTCATTTTATTTATTTTTTTTGGGTCATTCGTTATTATCGTAATTCATAAATTCGTAAATTAGAAAATTTGTAAAAACGGAAATTAAGAAAGAAAATCTAAAAATTTGAAAGAATAACTAACTGATAATAACTACCGTATTTATCGGCGTATAACACGCGCCCCCGATTTAAGAGGAACGTTTCAGGAAAAAAACGTTTTTTTTTTCAAATAAACCACTTTGAAGCAAAATAGAGGTTAGTGCCAATCAATGCAGCCTGATTAGTGTCCATCTGCAGCCTCAATGCAGCCTGATGCCCATCTGCAGCCTCAATGCAGCCTCTTTTCCCATCTGCAGCCATCCAATGCAGCCTGATGCCCATCTGCAGCCTCTGTGCCCATCTGCAGCCTGATCTGTGCCCATCCAATGCAGCCTGATGCCCATCTGCAGCCTCAATGCAGCCTCTGTGCCCATCTGCAGCCTGATCTGTGCCCATCCAATGCAGCCTGATGCCCATCTGCAGCCTCAATGCAGCCTCTGTTCCAATCTGCAGCCTGATCTGCGGCCATCCAATGCAGCCTGATGCCCATCTGCAGCCTCTGTGCCCATCTGCAGCCTGATCTGTGCCCATCCAATGCAGCCTGATGCCCATCTGCAGCCTCAATGCAGCCTCTGTTCCCATATGCAGCCTGATCTGCCCCCATCCAATGCAGCCTGATGCCCATCTGCAGCCTCAATGCAGCCTCTGTTCCAATCTGCAGCCTGATCTGCGGCCATCCAATGCAGCCTGATGCCCATCTGCAGCCTCTGTGCCCATCTGCAGCCTGATCTGTGCCCATCCAATGCAGCCTGATGCCCATCTGCAGCCTCAATGCAGCCTCTGTTCCCATATGCAGCCTGATCTGCCCCCATCCAATGCAGCCTGATGCCCATCTGCAGCCTCAATGCAGCCTCTGTTCCAATCTGCAGCCTGATCTGCGGCCATCCAATGCAGCCTGATGCCCATCTGCAGCCTCTGTGCCCATCTGCAGCCTGATCTGTGCCCATCCAATGCAGCCTGATGCCCATCTGCAGCCTCTGTTCCCATATGCAGCCTGATCTGCCCCCATCCAATGCAGCCTGATGCCCATCTGCAGCCTCAATGCAGCGTCTGTTCCAATCTGCAGCCTGATCTGCGGCCATCCAATGCAGCCTGATGCCCATCTGCAGCCTCTGTGCCCATCTGCAGCCTGATCTGTGCCCATCCAATGCAGCCTGATGCCCATTTGCAGCCTCAATGCAGCTTCTGTTCCCATATGCAGCCTGATCTGCCCCCATCCAATGCAGCCTGATGCCCATTTGCAGCCTCAATGCAGCTTCTGTGCCCATCTTCAGCCTGATCTGCACCCATCCAATGCAGCCTGATGCCCATCTGCAGCTTCAATGCAGCCTCTGTGCCCATCTGCAGCCTGATCTGCCCCCATCCAATGCAGCCTGATGCCTATCTGCAGCCTTACCATCTCTCATGCAGTGCAGGAAATCGGGGGGGGGGGGAGGGTGGACGAGCGCCGCCTAAATCACAGAGCTGTCATCTTCTGTTTACAGTACTCGGCTCTGAGTCGGCAGTCACATACACAGTCCCGCCTCCGCCATCGCCATTGGACCAGCTATTGTGATTGACAGAACACTGGTCCAATGCCGGTGGCGGAGGCGGGACGGGTGTGTGTGATGTCAGAGCCCAGTAAACAGGACATGGCGGCTCGGTGATTCCGGCGGCGCTCGCCCCTCTGTTTCCCCTCCGAGGTACGCTATCGGCGTATAACACGCACCCGTGATTTCCCCCCTATTTTCAGGGGGGAAAAGTGTGTGTTATACGCCGATAAATACGGTAACTATGAATATATAGTTATTGGAATTTCCTCTCAAATTTGGGTGTTAGAGGACGTAATGAATACGAATTTATCCGAAGTTACGAATTATCCAAAATAACGAATGCCGCATCTAAATGAATAGTATGCACCGAATAAATAATAATAATAATATAAAAAGTTTATATTATTATTTTTGGTATGTATTATTATAAAACCCAAACTCCTAGTGGGTGGCAACAGTTTTGGTAATTTTGGCCCTGTAATCTGCTGTGCCCATTATGAGGGGTTCCCACCATCCCAGTGCTGAGTTCCCGGGTCTGTACCTCTTCTGTGCCCATTATGAGGGGTTCCCACCATCCCTGTGCTGAGTTCCCGGGTCTGTACATCCGCTGTGCCCATTATGAGGGGTTCCCACCATCCCTGTGCTGAGTTCCCAGGTCTGTGCACCTGCTGTGCCCATTATGAGGGGTTCCCACCATCCCTGTGCTGAGTTCCCGGGTCTGTACACCCGCTGTGCCCATTATGAGGGGTTCCCACCATCCCTGTGCTGAGTTCCCGGGTCTGTACACCCGCTGTGCCCATTATGAGGGCTTCCCACCATCCCTGTGCTGAGTTCCTGGGTCTGTACACCCGCTGTGCCCATTATGAGGGGTTCCCACCATCCCTGTGCTGAGTTCCCAGGTCTGTGCACCTGCTGTGCCCATTATGAGGGGTTCCCACCATACCTGTGCTGAGTTCCCGGGTCTGTACACCCGCTGTGCCCATTATGAGGGGTTCCCACCATCCCTGTGCTGAGTTCCCAGGTCTGTGCACCTGCTGTGCCCATTATGAGGGGTTCCCACCATCCCTGTGCTGAGTTCCCGGGTCTGTACATCCGCTGTGCCCATTATGAGGGGTTCCCACCATCCCTGTGCTGAGTTCCCAGGTCTGTGCACCTGCTGTGCCCATTATGAGGGGTTCCCACCATCCCTGTGCTGAGTTCCCGGGTCTGTACATCCGCTGTGCCCATTATGAGGGGTTCCCACCATCCCTGTGCTGAGTTCCCAGGTCTGTGCACCTGCTGTGCCCATTATGAGGGGTTCCCACCATCCCTGTGCTGAGTTCCCGGGTCTGTACACCCGCTGTGCCCATTATGAGGGGTTCCCACCATCCCTGTGCTGAGTTCCCGGGTCTGTACACCCGCTGTGCCCATTATGAGGGCTTCCCACCATCCCTGTGCTGAGTTCCCGGGTCTGTACACCCGCTGTGCCCGTTATGAGGAGTTCCCACCATCCCTGTGCTGAGTTCCCGGGTCTGTACACCCGCTGTGCCCATTATGAGGAGTTCCCACCATCCCAGTGCTGAGTTCCCGGGTCTGTACCTCTTCTGTGCCCATTATGAGGGGTTCCCACCATCCCTGTGCTGAGTTCCCGGGTCTGTACCTCTTCTGTGCCCATTATGAGGGGTTCCCACCATCCCTGTGATGAGTTCCCGGGTCTGTACATCCGCTGTGCCCATTATGAGGGGTTCCCACCATCCCTGTGCTGAGTTCCCGGGTCTGTACACCCGCTGTGCCCCATTATGAGGGGTTCCCACCATCCTTGTGCTGAGTTCCCAGGTCTGTGCACCCGCTGTGCCCATTATGAGGGGTTCCCACCATCCCTGTGCTGAGTTCCCGGGTCTGTACACCTGCTGTGCCCCATTATGAGGGGTTCCCACCATCCCTGTGCTGAGTTCCCGGGTCTGTACACCCGCTGTGCCCATTATGAGGGGCTCCCACCATCCCTGTGCTGAGTTCCCGGGTCTGTACACCCGCTGTGCCCATTATGAGGGGTTCCCACCATCCCTGTGCTGAGTTCCCGGGTCTGTACACCCGCTGTGCCCATTATGAGGGGTTCCCACCATCCCTGTGCTGAGTTCCCGGGTCTGTACCTCTTCTGTGCCCATTATGAGGGGTTCCCACCATCCCTGTGCTGAGTTCCCGGGTCTGTACACCTGCTGTGCCCATTATGAGGGGTTCCCACCATCCCTGTGCTGAGTTCCCGGGTCTGTACACCCGCTGTGCCCATTATGAGGGGTTCCCATCATCCCTGTGCTGAGTTCCCGGGTCTGTACACCGGCTGTGCCCATTATGAGGGGTTCCCACCATCCCTGTGCTGAGTTCCCGGGTCTGTACACCGGCTGTGCCCATTATGAGGGGTTCCCACCATCCCTGTGCTGAGTTCCCGGGTCTGTACACCCGCTGTGCCCATTATGAGGGGTTAATTTTGTTTATTGAAAAAATCTTACAAACAACAACGTATATACAATAAAACAAAACAATTGAATATGACTATACAAAACAGAAACAAACACAAGAACATAATAAACGGTGCAAACCAAATTGCGCACAACATAATCCCTACGGGAGAGCCAGACTAAAGAGCATAACCATGCATGTCACCTTTTATATAAAGTGAGTGGGAACCGCCATTAAGGTGGCTGAGGCTGTTTCCCAGCCTGGCTACTCCCTCTCCCCGGAGAACCAGCGCGCTTCGTTGCACCCTGGCACTCTTCATCCATAGAGGATGCAGAACTGAACGAGTCCCATTCATAGTCATCCTCAGACAGTACCGTAAATTTATTCGCCAAAGGCAAAACCTCAGGACTTAAGGTAACTGTACCTCCTTTTTTCCCCTTCTTTTTGCCTCTCCTCCTTTTATCCTCCAACCACTCCATATCATCCTTGGACAACCCGGAGTCAGCAGCCTCCCCACACCCTTCACCCCCCTCCCCCCCATACTCCCATCCCTTATCTACCCCCAGGCCAGCCTCTTCACCATCCTCCCCACTCCTCTGCACCCCACGATCCTTAACAGGAACCCTGCAGCATCGAGGGAGGGGGACTGGCACCGCACCTGATGCACCAGCACCTCTTGCTGCCTCTGCAATTTTAGAAGACACAGAAGGATTGGACACATTCTCTGCAACTGACACCTTACTTACAGACTGGGAAGACACTGACACATTGGGAATTGGCACAGTCTGGGGCACCACGGACACATTGGGAATTGGCACAGTCTGGGGCACCACTGACTGGGGCACCACGGACACATTGGGAATTGGCACAGACTCAGATGGACTCACAGGCCCTCCAGCTGTTGCGCTCCGAGCATCCTCCATGTCCAGGCGGAAGAACTCTCTCATGAGCTCAGGCTTATTGTGCATTGCCTCAGGACACTGACTATAAGGATGCCCCACTGCATTGCACAGATTGCACCTTATGAGGTTACAATCCTTAGCCAGATGTCCTATACCCTGGCACAGAGAGCACTTCATCACTGGACAGGAGGACGCAAGGTGACTCTTGTCTCCACATTTATTGCAGAGCTTTGGCTGGCCCGGATAGAAGATGGTCAGCCTGTCCCTCCCCAGGAAAGCTGAGGATGGCAGATGCTGGACGACATGGTCAATGACTTTTAGTTTCAACTGAGCAGACCACCCCCCCGTCCATATTCCCCGATCATCCAGAATCTTCTTTAGGGGGCCCAGGACGTCTCCATACCTCCTCAGCCATATACATAGATCCCCCGGTGGTATGGACTCATTACGGACCAGAATCGTGACCACTTTAATGAGGGGCTGGCGGGAGACAAGTTTGGGCATGAGCCCCTTCCAGTCCGGCAGGCCCCTACACACGTGTTCATATTTCTCCCAAAATATGTCCAAAGACTCCGGGCGGAGAAAGGACAAGTCATACTCATAGGAACCTGCCGGACTGATCAGGGCGAAGATATCTGCGGGCGTGAACCCCATCTGTAGAATCTTATCTACCACCGCCCTCCTATGTGGGGGGATTCCACTGCCTTCCCACCTCAGCTGCACAACATTCCTCCTTTTAAACATGGAGGAAGACAACCCATTCCCATGCTCCTTCCCTGCTTGTTCCCCCTTCCCAGATCCTGCAGCAGCAACACCAGCATAGGATTTCCTTCCACCCCCAGTACTTGCAGTCCTGTCCTTAGACACATTCAAACCTGCCGGCAAAGCGTCTGATTCAGCTGGGATTGTATTAGCAGAGGCAGGACCCACCCCCTCCCCCCGCTCTGTACACACAGCTCCAGTCCTGTCCAATGCAGACTTCTGCAGAGTTGTGGCACTACTGCACCCAGCATCTCCTCCATCATTCGCAGGTACAGCCGCTGTGCCTGGTCCAGGCAAAGTCACTGTATTGTCCATGGACCTTTCTGCAGACTGGCAGTTTTTATCAGGTGTACGCTGTACATTGTCTATGGGCTGACTGCCTGCAGCACTACAACCCTCAGCAAGCTTATTGTCATTAATAAAGTTCCCACCACCATCCTGCACACACACTGTACCTGCTTGCTGGGTTGTCACCTGTGCGACTTTATGGCTGGGATCAGAGCTTCCCTCAGCTGCTGCAGACTCCATGGTGGATCTTGCTCTCTCCACAGGATTGGAAACGGCGTCCATCTTGACATCACCATCCGGGGAAGCCGCATCTGGAGGGGATTCCAACTTGGTTATGAAATCCAGCATGGCAGGACCTTCACCCTCCTGAGATGTGCCACATTGCTGGGGTGTGAAGGGGGCAGAGGGCTCAGCGGATGTCAGAGGTGCCTGCACCTGCATCTCCTCGCTGGCTTCCCCATCCTCCATGCATGAAGCGGCTCCACTTCTCATGCGATTAAATCGCTCCTCATTCTTATATATTTTTTTAAATATTCCGCTCTTCTCCTTCAGAGAATACAGCAAATCCTTCTGTTTCCTCACAGCTTGTTCCAGGTCCTTCAGCTCAGGCCTCAGAGCCGGTCTTTTCTTACTGTATACTTTAGCACAGATCTGTTTTTTCTTTCTGAACTCGGCCATCAAAACCATCAATTTCTCCTCCTCCTTCTCAATCCGCTTCAACTTACTGACAGTCCTCTGTCTGAAGGCTGACAGGGACTCATCTTTCCTTTGGGTAGGCCCAGAATCTTCCACAGGCCTATCCAGGGGGGCCCCGCCCGGCTCTTCCCCAGGATCCAGCATCCCTCCTGGGGCAGAGAAGCCACTCTAGCCCCTGGTCTCTGGAGCACAGGAGCAAAGGAATTAGCAACCACACCCTTCACTGACAAGGAGTGGAATGGCAGTTTCCCACCATCCCTGTGATGAGTTCCCGGGTCTGTACATCCGCTGTGCCCATTATGAGGGGTTCCCACCATCCCTGTGCTGAGTTCCCGGGTCTGTACACCCGCTGTGCCCCATTATGAGGGGTTCCCACCATCCTTGTGCTGAGTTCCCAGGTCTGTGCACCCGCTGTGCCCATTATGAGGGGTTCCCACCATCCCTGTGCTGAGTTCCCGGGTCTGTACACCTGCTGTGCCCCATTATGAGGGGTTCCCACCATCCCTGTGCTGAGTTCCCGGGTCTGTACACCCGCTGTGCCCATTATGAGGGGCTCCCACCATCCCTGTGCTGAGTTCCCGGGTCTGTACACCCGCTGTGCCCATTATGAGGGGTTCCCACCATCCCTGTGCTGAGTTCCCGGGTCTGTACACCCGCTGTGCCCATTATGAGGGGTTCCCACCATCCCTGTGCTGAGTTCCCGGGTCTGTACCTCTTCTGTGCCCATTATGAGGGGTTCCCACCATCCCTGTGCTGAGTTCCCGGGTCTGTACACCTGCTGTGCCCATTATGAGGGGTTCCCACCATCCCTGTGCTGAGTTCCCGGGTCTGTACACCCGCTGTGCCCATTATGAGGGGTTCCCATCATCCCTGTGCTGAGTTCCCGGGTCTGTACACCGGCTGTGCCCATTATGAGGGGTTCCCACCATCCCTGTGCTGAGTTCCCGGGTCTGTACACCGGCTGTGCCCATTATGAGGGGTTCCCACCATCCCTGTGCTGAGTTCCCGGGTCTGTACACCCGCTGTGCCCATTATGAGGGGTTCCCACCATCCATGTGCTGAGTTCCCGGGTCTGTACACCCGCTGGGGACACCCAAAACTCCCAGTGGGCGGTAACAGTTTTGGGAATTATGGCCCGGAGATCTCACCTTAGGAGAAGACTTCTATATCACTTTTGGGTGGAGGGCCCTTCAATGCTCCAGTTCTGGTGCCAATTTTATTTCCCAGGTGAGAGTTACTTCTGCGTCATCCTAAAATTGCCTACAAAATGTCGCCATCAACATGAAATAAGCCAATAAGACGTTTTTGCGCTGCATCCTGATCCATGAAACCGATCGTGATTTATTTTTTGGCGCCGACACATTTAGGCTCCGGCAGTATTTATCTACAAGACGCCAGCGAAAGAGTAAAACTCCCGCGGCTTTCATCTCTCTTACACACGCCGTGCGCTGATAACAGTCATTTCCCTCCTCTGACGGACTCCGCTGAACACTGCGCGGCTCAGTAGGCATTTAATAATCCTCCGCCGTTATCCGCCGGAGAGAGTGCCGCGTCTCTGCGGTTACACACTTCATTGTCAGATCATTTAATGCTTCTCTGGCTCGGAAAAATAGCGATGTGGAGAGCTGCGGAGTTCCTCTGGAATTATCTCCTCCGTCGGGTCTGCGGAATCGGAATAACACCTGTCAGACGCCCGGCTGTAATACTCGTATTATCGCTCTGATTTCACCCGCAGAGCGTCTCGTTACCGGCGCCGAGGAGAAGACGTTCCCCGATACCGGGGCATGACCTCCTGCAGCAGTAAAGTTGTAATTAGCAGATCGTTTCCCTTCAGGTAAAGTTTAGCTTAAAACCCAAAACTTTGTAGTTTTTAGATCACAGGGGGCCCAACCTTTTTGAAGAGCGAGGGCCACTTGAGCGACTTGGTAACCGGCCGTGGGCCACGATGAGCGGAGAGGGTGGATGGCATGTTCATGTCTGCTCTGCATATGCAGAACGAATACTGACACTGTTGGACTGCAAGCCGCAATCCCAACCCTTGCTTCTGGATTGGCCCTCAGACAGACTGTGCCGGGATAGGTCCAAACTCCGGCCTAGCAGCCCAGGCAATACAACACACGTCCACCCAGACAGCCGTCCAGTTGGCACAGAACCCCAATCACCTGACTCCATCCAAATATATAGGTTCTCCCAGCAGGCCAAGGGATTTAGGAATTTGAGATACCCCCATATACCCATTATACGACCTTCAGTTGTCCTTCTCATATCTAATACCACTATGTACCTGGCCACATAGTGGTAGAAGAGAGAAGTACAACAAGGCCAAACTTAGGGAGAAATCAATAGATCTCTATCAATCAACCAGGATAACTACTCCTGCCAAGTCAACTTGTGAGGAGCAACCCTGCCTAAACTACAGGGCGCTACATAGAAAACGGCCCCATTCTGTCGCGTTGTGGTGACCGGGGAGGGTGAGCCCCACGGCCACACACATGCGCTTGATGGTTAGCTACTTGGTTCTTGGGGCTAGGAGCCCAGGGTCAGGTGGTATTAACCCTTAGTGAGGGCCAGATGGTATTAACCCTCTCTGTCACGTGACGCCACTGTAGTCTTGGTATACCCCGGGAAACTACAGCTCCGGGGGCCTCCGTATCCCCGCTAGTTAGGATGGTAATAACACAGTCCACAACAGGGGGTTAATACAACGAAGGCTTTACTGGCATGAAGGCAGGTGTCAAAATCTTCACAGCTTTTAAACAGAGTGTCACAAAGGTTCTGCAGGCAGTCTCTAGAGGATCACACAGCTGATAATGCTTGAGCTTGGCTGATCATATATATACTCGGCTGCTGAGGCCGGATTAGTAATTCAGGGCCAATGCTTAACTAGGCTGAAAAATAGATACACTTACTGAAGTGTCGGTAGACTTGAGGCTTTTCGCTGGAATAACGGATTGATCCGATAAATGAGCTGAAGTACTGGTTCTGTAGTGTTTATGGATACTCCACGCTTTGCTGTACTTTCTCCTGAACTGGAGGCCTCTGGCCTACACTACTTCTCATCTGACTGTGTGTTGCTCTGCTCTGCCAGGAACTGTGTGAAGCACTAGACTGACTTAAACAGGAAGTACAATCCCTTATAAGGACCTGATGAGACTGGAGCCCATTGGTTGAGAGCTGTGGATCATAGAGACTGACCTGTATTCCCCTTGGAACTTACATTCAAAGTTTGTTACAAGTTAAAGTATAACACAACACAGTAAGGTCTTGTCTAGCACTTAGTCCTCCTGACTCTAATACTCTGACTGAACATGAGATGGCTGACTAAACCTCTTAAAGCTATACACACCTAATAAATGTATTATCAACCATAATGTGAAAAAGGGGAAAATACTGCGCTAATCTAAAAATATCAAGTGAGCAGCCACATAAGCAATATGACAAAAATTGAAAATAAAATAGTGGGAAAATATGCAGCGCTGAAAATTCTTATAAAGAACAAATTATGCATCAATGTAATGATAACACAGTAACCTGTGAATAAGTGTCCATTTGAAACAACCAACACAAAAAGAAAACACAAAGAAAAAGTCCATCAATAGGGGGTGTATGACCACATCCTCATCATTGGAAAAACTTTCTGCACGGTAGAATCAGAAATAGATGGAATACTCTTACCAGATGACGTGGATCTGCTTGTCAGCGACAACAGATCACAAAGGCATGTAAGGGCTCCGCTCGGCTCTGCTCAGCTGGATGATGGTACAGTAGTAGACTCACCACGGGGTATCCTGTTGGATGGCTGTAAGCCTGGACTGGAACCTCACCGTAGGTGTACTTGCTCAAACTCGAATCCGTGAACAGGAACAGAGGGTCCGCTTCTTTAAACGCCAACTGGTGATGCGAACAGTGGTGTCCACTGATGCAAGGTGCACACTGGTATGGAGTTTTGAAAAAACTTTGCATCCAAGCAAGTCATGCAGGGAAGAGAAAGAAAACAATGCTCCGGATGGTGCAGGTAAAAGAGGGTAGGTTTTATTGAAATAAAACCAACAACATGAAAGTGATCACTTCAGTATAAAATTGAATAAAAGCAATATGGGGTGCAGGTATAGCAAGCCCGACGCGTTTCGTCCAAGTGGACTTCAACTGGGGCATCCGCGCTGCCGCCGACTGTTTAACACGCGCAGGGAGTGTAATGATTGGCACCGCGTATAGACACTCCCCCTTGCTCGGGTGAACTGTCCAATCCCGAGCAAGGGGGAGTGTCTGTACGCAGCTCGGCACGAATCATTACAGCTGTAATGATTGGCACCGCGCCGCGTATAGACACTCCCCCTTGCTCGGGTGAACTGTCCAATCCCGAGCAAGGGGGAGTGTCTGTACGCAGCGCGGCACCAATCATTACACTACCCGCGCGTGTTAAACAGTCGGCGGCAGCAGCGGATGCAGGTAAGGGGGATATGGGGGGAGACAATGACTGCATATGGGAGACAATGGCTGGATATGGGGGAAGACAGTGGCTGGATAATGTGGGAAGACAATGGCTGGATATGGGGGAAGACAATGGCTGGATATGGGGGACATGGCTGCATATGGGGGGAGACAGTGGCTGGATAATGGGGGGAGACAGTGGCTGGATAATGGGGGGAGACAATGGCTGGATATGGTGGGAGACATTGCTGCATGGGGGGAGACAGTGGCTGGATAATGGGTGGAGACAGTGGCTGGATAATGGGGGGAGACAATGGTTGCATATGGGGGGAGACAATACCTGGATATGGGGGACATGGCTGCATATGGGGGGAGACAGTGGCTGGATAATGGGGGGAGACAGTGGCTGGATAATGGGGGGAGACAGTGGCTGGATAATGGGGGGAGACAGTGGCTGGATAATGGGGGGAGACAGTGGCTGGATAATGGGGGGAGACAGTGGCTGGATAATGGGGGGAGACAGTGGCTGGATAATGGGGGGAGACAGTGGCTGGATAATGGGGGGAGACATTGCTGCATGGGGGGAGACAGTGGCTGGATAATGGGGGGAGACAGTGGTTGCATATGGGGGGAGACAATGGCTGCATCTGTGGGGGGACATGGCTGCATATGGAGACACATTTAAAAAAAGTATCGGTATTCGGTATCGGCGACTACTAAAAAAAAAGTATCGGTACTCGTACTCAGTCCTAAAAAAGTGGTATCGGGACAACCCTAGTCACAGGGATAGCCGAGGTCAGCAGCAGGCGGGCAGCGAAGTACCGAGACATAAGACAGAGATGTGGTCAAGAATGGAGCCGGTGTCAAGAACTGGCCACAGAGCAGAGGCCGGATCAAAGTTCAGGTCAGAGGCAAGCCGAGTCAGAAACAGGGGAACAAGCAGAGCAGCAGCAGGACACCGGGAACAGCTGAAAGACCAGTCATCACCGGGGCATGAGCAGGAGCCCCTCTAAATAGTTCAAATCGCGCCAACATACATTGGGTGCGTGCCCGTGCACTCCCGTGCGCATTCCTATGAGCACGCCTAGTCATCATTCTGCTGAGAATTCTGCGTGCACGCCCATTTCTATTAGCCAAACGCCTGGTAATCATTCCCTGACGCATTTATTTTTTCCCGTCAGCACCCAAAGCCCCCCAACCTCTAAGGGCCCCCTGATGGCAAACCCCCCCTTTTTTTCCGTCAGCACCCAAAGCCCCCGACCTTAATTCGCGGCGGAACCCCCCCCCCCCCTAGCTTCTCAATTCACAGCGCCCCCCCAATCTCAATTTGCGGCGCCTCCCACCCTGCTTCTCAACTTGCGACACTCCCCCCCCGCTTCTCAATTTGCGGCGGCGCCTCCCACCCTGCTTCTCAACTTGCGACACTCCCCCCCCGCTTCTCAATTTTTGCGGCGGCAGCACCTCCCCCTCCGTTTCTCTGCTCCAGGGGGCCCATGCCTGAAGCTGTGCAAGGGGCCCGAAAATTCCTGATGGCGGCCCTGCGGGTTGGCAAGTGGTTAAAGTGTATTTCCCCCCCCCAAAAATTGCACTTGAAAAAACGTGTGATATAAAGAATTGCAACACCCATCATTTTATTCTCTAGGGTCTCTGCTAAAAAAAAACTATATGTGGGTTTCTAAGTAATTATCTAGCAAATAAAAGTGGGGTAGATTCAGGAAAGAATTACGCCGCCGTATCCATAGATACGCAGCGTAATTCCAAAGCTGCGCCGGCGTATCTACTTTCTGTATTCAGAAAGCTCGATACGCCGACATTAGCCTAAGATGCGACTGGCATAAGTCTCTTACGCCATCGTATCTTAGGGTGCATTCTCACGCTGGCCGCTAGGTGGCGCTTCCGTAGTTGTCAGCGTAGAGTATGCAAATGACATACTTACGCCGATTCACAAACGTACGTGCGCCCGGCGGTAGTTTTTTACGTCGTTTTCGTCGTAACGTTGCTCCTGCTATTAGGAGGCGCAGCCAATGTTAAGTATGGACGTCGTTCCCGCGTCGCGATTTGAAAATGTTACGTCGTTTGCGTAAGTCGTCCGTGAATGGCGCTGGACGCCATTTACGTTCACGTCGAAACCAATGACGTCCTTGCGACTTCATTTACCGCAATGCACGTCGGGAAATTTTAGGGATGGCGCATGCGCTGTACGTTCCGCCTAATTTAAATGATCCACGCCCCCTACCGGATCATTTGAATTACGCGCGCTTACGCCGGCCCCTTTGACGATACGCCGCCGCAACTTAAGGAGCAAGTGCTTCGTGAATACAGCGCTTGCTCCTGTAATTTACGGCGGCGTAGCGTAAAGACGATACCATGCGCCGCCGTATCAGTGCGCGCCCCTACCCCAGTGTATTTTTCCACGTGGGTGAGACGAGTCGGACTCGGGAAGTGGTTAATCTTTGCGCCCGCGTTTGCGGCCCCCAGACAGTCCGAATTATTCCCCAATCACTCAGACAGGTAGAGTCCCTTCCTCTTTATGTAGCGATATTAAACGTTTCCTATTAGCGGTTCCCCTCCGCCGCTCCATTTGTCTGTGCGTCCGATCCGACGCCGAGATATTGTCCGCCATTCTGGAAGTAATTACTGGGGGGGGGAGGGGAGGGGAAATCCAACATGAAAAATGTTTTTGTCACGCCGCTCAATACATCAACAAACACTCCCGGCACTTCCACTCTCTTTAAAAGTTTTATTGATTTAAAGTCGCGATCCGCCGGACGCCACTTTGTCAGGAGGAGAAATAAATATCTAATCGTAAGTTTAAAGCTGAACTGCGGGCAGAACGGACGCGGATTGATGCCGCGCCGGATTCGGTGAAGTCGTACGATAGGCGTGGATTTTTTTTTTTTAATATTGAGTACAAATGTCCAGAAACACAAGAGGGCCCATTTATATATATTGAAATAAAATCGCACAGCCATTTGTCCGGCATGCGGTCGAGCGATATCGAATGTTATCAGGCTATTTTCTTCTCTAAACAAATGTTCTTTTATAATGGGCAGGAGGATTATGCTGCATCATGGCTGGAGGTCGGCCGATATGGGTTTTTCTCTGGCCGATGTTTAGAAATCTGGGCGGCCGATGGCCGATATACGATGCCGATTTTTGCGGCTGACATTTTAGGCCGATTTTTTTTGGTGGCACTGGATGGCATTAATTGGCACTGGAAGATGGCACTAGCAGAAGGCACTTATTGGCACTGGCAGGTTGCACTGGATGGCACTGAAAGATGGTACTAGCAGATGGCACTGATTGGCAGGTGGCACTTATTGGCACTGGCAGGTGGCACTGATTGGCAGATGGCACTGGTTGGCACTGGCAGATGGCACTAACAGGTGACACTGGTTGGCACTGACTGGCAGGTGGCACTGGGTGGCAATAGTTAGCACTGGTTGGCATTGGCAGGTAGCACTGATGGCTTTAGTTGGCACTGGTAGGTGGCACTGGATCGCACTGGCAGGTGGCACTAATTGGCACTGATATTGGCACTGGCAGGTTGAATTGGCAGATGGCACTGGATGGAAGGTGGCACTAATTGGCACTGGCAGGTGGCACTGGTGCAAAAAAAAATGGTGTCACCCCCCTCAGTACAGACCCCCTCTCCCTCCAGTATAGACACCCCCCCCCCTGCTACAGACACCAGAGAGCGGCGTGTGTCCCACGAGCGCGGGCCCCTCCTCCTCTGTGGGCGCCCCGTTTTTCTACCCCTCTAATGTTCTCTAGTAGACATGTGCACTTCCGAAAAATGTGTTTGTTTTAGTTTCATTCGTTTTTTTTTTTTTTTTTTTTTAAAATTCAAAAAATTCGTAAATTCAAACAAATTTGAAAATTAGAAAGAACAAAAATCCAAAAATTCTAAATAATAATTTCAAAGCACTCGCATATCAAAGCGAGTTTCCCCATAGAAGTCAATGGAAACAAAAATAATTTGTTTCGCATTGACTTCTATGGCATGCAATACCGCATGTGGCCAGAGTTTGGGGGGGTGCCTCGGAAACATTCGTAAAGGCCCGGGGACAGCTCGGCTGACTTCGGAAACTCTTGCAAAGGCTCAGAAACACCCGGGAACGGAGTGTTTCCAAATATTTCCTAACGGCTTCGTCCCCCCCCCCCCCCACCTCAGGCCAAATGCGGTACTGCACACCCCATTAGCTTGAATTATGCTCGTATTGCAAGACAACGCTCGCAAGTTGCTCGTCTTTCAAAATGTTTGTTAACCGCGTTACTCATATATATATATATATACAGTTTGTACTCGAGTATAAGCCAAATTTTTCAGAACATTTTATTGTGCTGAAAACGCCCCCCTCGGCTTATACTCGAGTCACCTTTTTGCGCCTGATCTCCCGGATTTGGGGACCCGGTATCAGCCGGTTGTAGGTCTCCTGGACCCCAAACTTGGCACACATGTAGCCCCACTCTTCCTCTACCAGTGTGCAAAGCTTGCTGTCCGGGGGACCTACAGCCGGGGAACACCGATTTTTCCAACCGGGCACCCCTTCCATAGACTCCCATGTTAAACGGTAATTTCTCCGGTGACTTTGGGGACCCGGCACCGGCCAGTTGTAGGTTCCCTGGACCCGGAACTTGGCACACATGTAGCCCCATTTCTCCTCTACAAGTGTGCAAAGGTTGTTGTCCGGGGGACCTACGGCAGGGGAGCACCGATTTTTCCAACCCGGTCACCCCTTCCATAGACTCCCATGTTAAACGGTCATTTCTCTGGTGATTTTGGGGACCCGGTACCGGCCGGTCGTAGGTCCCCTGGACCCGGAACTTGGCACACATGTAGCCCCATTTCTCCTCTACAAGTGTGCAAAGCTTGCTGTCTGGGGGACCTACGGCCGGGGAGCACCGATTTTTCAAACCTGAGCACCCCTTCCATAGACTCCCATGTTAAACATCAGTCTAGTCATGGACACAGTGAGGCATGGACACAGTGAGGCATGGGCACAGTGAGGCATGGGCACAGTGAGGCATTCACATGGGCACAGTGAGGCATGGGCACCGTGTGGCATGCACATGGACACAGTGAGGCACAGTGAGGAATGCAGATGGACACCCTAGGCTTATACTTGAGTCAATAATTTTTCCTAGTTCTTTGTGGTAAAGTTATATTCGGGTCAGCTTATACTCGAGTATATACGGTAGGGTGTCCATCTGCATGCCTCACTGTGCCTCACTGTGTCCATGTGCATGCCTCACTGTGCCCATGCCTCACTGTGTCCATGCCTCACTGTGCCCATGTGCATGCCTCACTGTGTCCATAACTCACTGTGCCCATGTGCATGCCTCACTGTGTCCATGCCTATGGTGCCCATGCCTCACTGTGCCCATGCCTCACTGTATACAGGGCCGTCTTTAATATTGATTGGACCCTGGGCCCGTCCCGAATCCACTTATTAACTATTTGTGGGCTCAAGGGGCAGCTGCTTTGGGCCCCACAACAATGACTGGGCCCGGGACAGCTGCCCCTTTTTGCCCTGTACATACTGTATATATATATCTGCAAGAATGGCGGGAAAGGTAAGAGTAGGGAGTGACGGGGACAGGAGAGAGACAGTAGGGATAGAGAAGGGAAGGAAGAGATGCAATGAGTGATTGGAGAATAGAGAGGGGAAGGGATTGTGAGCGCGCATCCTCAGAAAAGGACATTTTATTTCCCATGTATGTGACACATCGTTTACGCCTCCCCCAGGACGAAACACGGAGGTGACACTCGGCTGTCCAAACCCCCCCCACCCCGTAAGTCGCTCTTCTCGCGCCGACACACTCTGAGCGAATTAAAGCGCCGCGCACAAAGCACAGAGGTAAGCAGTAAACAGGACCATCCGAAAAAAAAAAAAAAGAGATAAAAATAAAATCCCCTGACCAGGCAGAAAAAAAAAAATCGCCAACTTCCAGCCGTAAGACTCGCCTGATTGTGTGTGAAATCCCCAGGAGGGGCGTCAGCGGCGATTCCCAGAATCCTCCAGCGCTACAATGAGGTGGACTGATGGCGGCTTTAATGAAGTTAGCAACAGCAAACGATTAGGTTAGCGGCTCCTCGGGGAGCGGGCGGCGCGGCTGATGGAGTTGAAAGCAAAAAAAAAACGGCAACTCAATTGCATTTCATTTCAATTTGGTCACGGCGGCGGCAGAGATGAAAGTAGGACAAGGTGGCCGTCGTATCTTCCCGAGAAATCTCTACCGCCGGACCGTCTGATCCGCGTCCCCGCGCGCCGCGCTCATTCAGAACTCCGCTTATCTAGAGGCAGACAGGGCCGCCGTGGTGGGAGAGACCCGCGCATGCCGCTGTAATATAGCTGTCACTTTATAGGGTGTAAATCAAATCCCCTTCCCCCGCTATAATAATTCGAGATCCACCCCCCCCCCCCAATAATGACCTGTCACCTAGACATGTGCGGTTCGTTTCGTACGAATCAATTACGAACATTCGTTATGATGAATAAGCAAACCCAGGAAGTCGGCACCGGACAGGGATAGTGGGGGCCCCTCATAATGAGCACAGCACAGGGATGGTGGGGGCCCCTCATAATGAGAACAGCACAGGGATGGTGGGAGCCCCTCATAAAGAGCACAGCACAGGGATGGTGGGAGCCCCTCATAATGAGCACAGGGATGGTGGGAGCCCCTCATAATGAGCACAGCACAGGGATGGTGGGAGCCCCTCATAATGAGCACAGGGATGGTGGGAGCCCCTCATAATGAGCACAGCACAGGGATGGTGGGAGCCCCTCATAATGAGCACAGCACAGGGATGGTGGGAGCCCCTCATAATGAGCACAGGGATAGTGGGGGGCCCTCATAATGAGCGCAGCACAGGGATGGTGGGGGCCCCTCATAATGAGAACAGCACAGGGATAGTGGGGGGCCCTCATAATGAGCGCAGCACAGGGATGGTGGGAGCCCCCTCATAATGAGCACAGGGATGGTGGGAGCCCCTCATAATGAGCACAGGGATGGTGGGGGCCCCTCATAATGAGAACAGCACAGGGATGGTGGGAGCCCCTCATAATGAGCACAGCCCAGGGATTGGGGGAGCTCCTCATAATGAGCACAGCACAGGGATGGTGGGGGCCCTCATAATGAGCACAGCACAGGGATGGTGGGAGCCCCTCATAATGAGCACAGCACAGGGATGGTGGGAGCCCCTCATAATGAGCACAGCACAGGGATGGTGGGGGCCCCTCATAATGAGAACAGCACAGGGATGGTGGGAGCCCCTCATAATGAGCACAGCCCAGGGATTGGGGGAGCTCCTCATAATGAGCACAGCACAGGGATGGTGGGAGCCCCTCATAATGAGAACAGCACAGGGATGGTGGGAGCCCCTCATAATGAGCACAGCCCAGGGATTGGGGGAGCTCCTCATAATGAGCACAGCACAGGGATGGTGGGGGCCCTCATAATGAGCACAGCACAGGGATGGTGGGAGCCCCTCATAATGAGCACAGCACAGGGATGGTGGGAGCCCCTCATAATGAGCACAGCACAGGGATGGTGGGAGCCCCTCATAATGAGCACAGCCCAGGGATTGGGGGAGCTCCTCATAATGAGCACAGCACAGGGATGGTGGGAGCCCCTCATAATAAGCACAGCACAGGGATGGTGGGAGCCCCTCATAATGAGCGCAGCACAGGGATGGTGGGAGCCCCTCATAATGAGCACAGCACAGGGATGGTGGGAGCCCCTCATAATGAGCACAGGGATGGTGGAGCCCCTCATAATGAGCACAGCACAGGGATGGTGGGAGCCCCTCATAATGAGCGCAGCACAGGGATGGTGGGAGCCCCTCATAATGAGCACAGCACAGGGATGTCGGGAGCCCCTCATAATGAGCACAGCACAGGAATGGTGGGAGCCCCTCATAATGAGCACAGCACAGGGATGGTGGGAGCCCCTCATAATGAGCACAGGGATGGTGGAGCCCCTCATAATGAGCACAGCACAGGGATGGTGGGAGCCCCTCATAATGAGCACAGCACAGGGATGTCGGGAGCCCCTCATAATGAGCACAGCACAGGAATGGTGGGAGCCCCTCATAATGAGCACAGCACAGGGATGGTGGGAGCCCCTCATAATGAGCACACCACAGGGATGGTGGGAGCCCCTCATAATAAGCACAGCACAGGGATGGTGGGGGGCCCCCATAATGAGCGCAGCACAGGGATGGTGGGGGGCCCTCATAATGAGCGCAGCACAGGGATGGTGGGAGCCCCTCATAATGAGCACAGCACAGGGATGGTGGGAGCCCCTCATAATGAGCACAGCACAGGGATGGTGGGAGCCCCTCATAATGAGCACAGCACAGGGATGGTGGGGAGCCCCTCATAATGAGCACAGGGAAGGTGGGGGGGCCCTCATAATGAGCACAGCACAGGGATGGTGGGAGCCCCTCATAATGAGCACAGGGATGGTGGGAGCCCCTCATAATGAGCACAGCACAGGGATGGTGGGAGCCCCTCATAATGAGCACAGCACAGGGATGGTGGGAGCCCCTCATAATGAGCACAGGGATGGTGGGAGCCCCTCATAATGAGCACAGCACAGGGATGGTGGGAGCCCCTCATAATGAGCACAGCACAGGGATGGTGGGGGCCCCTCATAATGAGCACAGCACAGGGATGTCGGGAGCCCCTCATAATGAGCACAGCACAGGGATGGTGGGGGGCCCTCATAATGAGCGCAGCACAGGGATGGTGGGGGGCCCTCATAATGAGCACAGCACAGGGATGGTGGGGGGCCCTCATAATGAGCACAGCACAGGGATGGTGGGGGGCCTTCATAATGAGCACAGCACAGGGATGGTGGGGGGCCTTCATAATGAGCACAGCACAGGGATGGTGGGAGCCCCCTCATAATAAGCACAGCACAGGGATAATAGGAGTCCCGCATAATGAGTCGACGACTGCCATTGGATAGAATACGAATTTTCGTTGAACTTTATTATGAGGGGCTCCCACCACCCCTATGCTGAGTTCCCGGGTCTGTACCCATTCTGTGCCCATTAGGAGGGGTTCCCACCATCCCTGTGCTGAGTTCCCGGGTCTGTACCCCTTCTGTGCCCATTATGAGGGGTTCCCACCATCCCTGTGCTGAGTTCCCGGGTCTGTACCCCTTCTGTGCCCATTATGAGGGGTTCCCACCATCCCTGTGCTGAGTTCCCGGGTCTGTACCCCTTCTGTGCCCATTATGAGGCGTTTCCCACCATCCCTGTGCTGAGTTCCTGGGTCTGTACCCCTTCTGTGCCCATTATGAGGGGTTCCCACCATCCCTGTGCTGAGTTCCCGGGTCTGTACACCCGCTGTGCCCATTATGAGGGGTTCCCACCATCCCTGTGCTGAGTTCCCGGGTCTGTACCCCTTCTGTGCCCATTATGAGGGGTTCCCACCATCCCTGTGCTGAGTTCCTGGGTCTGTACCCCTTCTGTGCCCATTATGAGGGGTTCCCACCATCCCTGTGCTGAGTTCCCGGGTCTGTACACCCGCTGTGCCCATTATGAGGGGTTCCCACCATCCCTGTGCTGAGTTCCCGGGTCTGTACACCCGCTGTGCCCATTATGAGGAGTTACCACCATCCCTGTGCTGAGTTCCCGGGTCTGTACACCCGCTGTGCCCATTATGAGGGGTTCCCACCATCCCTGTGCTGAGTTCCCGGGTCTGTACACCCGCTGTGCCCATTATGAGGGGTTCCCACCATCCCTGTGCTGAGTTCCTGGGTCTGTACACCCGCTGTGCCCATTATGAGGGGTTCCCACCATCCCTGTGCCGAGTTCCCGGGTCTGTACACCCGTTGTGCCCATTATGAGGGGTTCCCACCATCCCTGTGCTGAGTTCCTGGGTCTGTACACCCGCTGTGCCCATTATGAGGGGTCCCTTCCCAGCATCCCTGTGCTGAGTTCCCGGGTCTGTACACCCGCTGTGCCCATTATGAGGGGTTCCCACCATCCCTGTGCTGAGTTCCTGGGTCTGTACACCCGCTGTGCCCATTATGAGGGGCTCCCACCATCCCTGTGCCGAGTTCCTGGGTCTGTACACCCGTTGTGCCCATTATGAGGGGTTCCCACCATCCCTGTGCTGAGTTCCCGGGTCTGTACACCCGCTGTGCCCATTATGAGGGGCTCCCAACCATCCCTGTTCTGTGCTGAGTTCCTGCCGGGTTTGTTTGTAGCCTGTTACTTAGTTCGTATTTCGTAATTCGTGTCCGAAATTTCGTCGAAGGTTTGTTAACTTTTCGTAACAATTACGAACATTCGTTATGATGAATTTAACTACTTGCCGACCAGCCGCCGTCATTCTACGACGGCAGGTCAGGTCGGCTCCCCTGCGCGAGAGCCCGTACAATAACGTCAGCTCTCTTAGCGGCCACTAGGGGCGCGCGCCCCCCGCTCGTAAACACACAGCTCCCGGTCCTGTCAGGAGATAAATGCTGATCTTCTGTTGATACAATGTATAAACAGCGATCAGTCATTTCCCCTAGTGAGGCCACCCCCCCCTATAGTTAGAACACACCCAGGGAACATACCTAACCCCTTTCCCGCCCCCTAGTGTTAACCCCTTCCCTGCCAGTGGCATTTTTATAGTAATCCAATGCATTTTTATAGCACTGATCGCTATAAAAATGCCAATGGTCCCAAAAATGGGTCAAAAGTGTCCGAAGTGGCCGCCATAATGTCGCAGTACCAAAAAAAAAAAAATCGCTCATCGCCGCCATTACTAGTAAAAAAAAATATTAATAAAAATGCCATAAAACTACCCCCTATTTTGTAAACGCTATAACTTTTGCGCAAACCAATCAATAAACGTTTTTTGCGATTTTTTTTTTTACGAAAAATATGTAGAAGAATACGTATCGGCCTGAACTGAGGGAAAAAAACGTTTTTTTATATATTTTTGGGGGATATTTATTATGGTAAAAAGTTAAAAATATAATTTTTTTCAAAATCGTCGCTCTTTTTTTGTTTATAGCGCAAAAACTAAAAACCGCAGAGGTGATCAAATACCACCAAAAGAAAGCTCAATTTGTGGGGAAAAAAGGACGCCAATTTTGTTTGGGAGTCACGTCGCACGACCGCGCAATTGTCAGTTAAAGCGACGCAGTGCCGAATCGCAAAAAGTGCTCTGGTCTTTGAGCAGCAATATGGTCCGGGGGGTTAAGTGGTTAAAAAGCAAACCCAGGAAGTCAGAACAACACTGCTGACTTCCTGGATTTTTCTTTTTAAATTCATCATAACGAATATTCGTAATTCTACGAAAATTTTAGCGGCTAATATGAAACGGAACGAATTTATTGACGGCGCCCATGTCTACTGTCCCCTCCCCCCCCCACCTTTACCCGACTTCAAAGACAGCGGCGTGATAATAAATACAGTGATGTGATTTCATGGGGCCGATCGATTGTTTCCCACTGAGATCAGATGAGAAGGATCGGAGACTTTCCAGGGATTAAAAAAAAAAAAAAGAAATTCCCAAAATCTAAAAGTATTGATTATAAAGAAAGTAATCTTTCCCTCTCCTAATCCATTCTTCCCCCGCTTCTCTCTATTGTAATTACAAGTACAACCTTGGTTTGAGAGTGACTTGGTTTGAGAGCGTTTTGCAAGACAAGCAAAATGTTTTTCAAATAAATTTTACCTTGATATACAAGCGACGTCTTGATATAAGAGCAGTGTCATGTCACCACTGAGTATAAAAGAGAAGAGAGGAGCCTCTAAGTGTAGCAATATGAAGGTACAGTGGAACCTCGGATTATGAGCACAATCCGTTCCCAGGAGAATGCTCGTAATCCAAAGCACTCGCATATCAAAGCGAGTTTCCCTATTGAAGTCAATGGAAACTAAAATAATTTGTTCCGCATTGACTTCAATGGCATGCAATACCGCGTGTGACCAGAGGCGGGGGGCGGAAAGCCTCGGAAACAGCTGAAAGGCCTGAGGACAGCTCGGCTGACCTCGGAAAACCTCGAAAAAGGTTTGTGAACGTAGTATTTCTAAGTCTTCCTAAATGGCTCCAAACTGCACCGATCGGCTACGATCTGCGCCGTCCGGCGCCCCCCTGCCTCAGGCCAAACGCGGTACTGCACACCGCTTTGGCCTGAATCCTGCTAATTTTTGCGAGACAACATTTGCAAACTGAGTCAGGATTTTTCAAAATACAACGCTCGTACTGCGAAACGGTCGTTAACTGTGTTACTCGCAATCCGAGGTTCCACTGTATATGATTTAGCAACATATTGCTACACTTAGAGGCGTGGAGACTTTTTGGCCCTGGACTTCATCCAGACTGGCCCACTTTGACAGGTCTCTCCCATGGCGGCCAGACAACCACTGCACCCCCCCCCCAGCCACCCAAGCCCCCCCTCCCCCTTCACTAGCCACTAGCCGTTCTACTTTATTAGAGTACAACGGCTGGTACTGGTATTCTTATAGGCAGTACCAGTGGGGAAGCTAGACATTATTTCACCCGGGGGCAAAGAATCAGTTCAGTGCCCCCCCTTATGGGACAAGATTAGGCAGAAGTGAGAAACTCCCAGGCCATAGCTGTTGAGTCGGATGTCTGTCCCCTCCCCCCATGCTCCTCTGTCGTCCCCCCTGCTCCTCTGGTCCTCCCCCTGCTTCTTTGTTCCCCCCAGGTGATCGCTGCTGGGAGGGAGAGACAGAGGAGCGGAGGGGGGAGGCAGTCCCCGCTGTCACTGAAGCTGGCCCACTGAGCCATCGGCCCACCGGGAAACTCCCTGTAGTCCCAAGGGCCAGTCCATCCCTGACTATAATGACATCCCAGTCTTAATCCGTAGGGTTCAATATTGAGTTGGCGCCGCCCTTTGCAGCTATAACAGCTTTACCCCTTCTGGGAAGACCGTCTACAAGGTTTAGGAGTGTGTCTACGGGAATGTTTGACCATTCTTCCAGAAGAGCATTTGCGAGGTCAGGCACTGGTGTTGGACGAGAAGGCCTGGCTCGCAGTCTAAGCTCTAATTCATCCCAAAGGTGTTCTATCGGGTTGAGGTCAGGACTCTGTGTAGGCCCGGTGATTGGGCAACCAAATCCCTGAAGGGCTGAAGTGGTTAAATATTAACACATCTAGGTTATCCAACCTAGGTTATAAGACCTTTTTCTGCAGTTAATAAGCCCCAGAATCCAGTCAAGAATTTTAGGGGTGACTTGGGAACCCCAATGTCCCAACAGAGACGCCCACATGCCTGGCGATTGTTTTTGTCCACAAGAGGAGCCCATAGAGAGAATACGGCTCTCAGTCTGATAAGTTGAGGCTCTCATTGCTCAGATCTCTTATATAAATGTAATTAAATTAGCTCAAACTATAGAACATAACTTTCAATACTATAAAAAGCGTTTTCATCCAGCAGAGGATTTAATTGATGTCGCGTTAATGACCTCATTTTGGAGTCATCTCTTTATTCGATGAACGGACCCGGGTCCGTATTTTTTTTTACGTCCTCCGTCTCTTGGTTTATGGGAAGTCGATGGCGGGGTAAATACCTCTACAGGTGATACACGACGACGGTGTGACAAATTTTCGCTTTCCCCTTTTTTTATGTTTAATTTGTCTCATTTGAGACCAGTATAATTTTTGTTGCAGTTTTTATGTCCACTGCTGATTTTACTTTCTGTAAATCCCTCGTCCCTTACAACTGTTTCTGGGAAGCCGTATATCTCCATCCTTATCTTGGTGCGCACAGTTTACGTCCTTTTTACAGTACTGCTAATACGCTCCCTCCATGAAGAAGCGACTGACCTAATCATAACCTATTAATTACCGCCATAAATCCTGTGACGTCCCACGTAGGCATCTTGCAGGTTCAACTGGGAATCCAAGACTTTTAAATCTTGTTCCCTGGGCGGGGGAGAATGGCGCAGCGTCACCTCCTGGTCCCTGGGCGAATGACCTCCATGGCCGTGTGCTTTCTGCTTTATGGTCGTTAAAATTTAAAGGACCAATTCACCCTGAAAAAATGATATTTATGGGGTGGAGGTCTTCAGTAGGAGTTGTGGTGGGGGAAGAAGTCTGTGATTTCTACCAGAAAAAAGAATACAAGAGTAGAGATGGGAAAGCCCTTGTGGTGTAGTAATTGTTGATATTTATGGGGTGGTTGTCCTCAATAGAAGTTGTGGCCTTCGAAGAACTCTGCAATGTCTGGCAAAAAGAGTATAAAAGGAAGAGCCCTTATGGTGAAGTAATTGGTGATATTTATGAAGCTGTTGTCCTCAATAGAAGTTGTGGCTTGGAAGAACTCTGCAATGTCCACCAAAACGAAGACTATTAGAGTAGAGATAGGAAAGCCCTTGTGGTGTAGTAATTGTTGTAATTTATGGGGTGGTTGTCCTCAGTAGAAGTTGTGGCCTTCGAAGAACTCTGCAATGTCCGGCAAAAAGAAGACTATAAGAGTAGAAAAGGAAGAGCCCTTATGGTGAAGTAATTGGTGCTATTTATGGGGTGGTTGTCCTCAATAGAAGTTGTGGCTTGGAAGAACTCTGCAATGTCCGCCAAAAAGAATTATATAAGAG
The DNA here is from genome assembly GCF_905171775.1 of Rana temporaria. Taxonomy (NCBI): domain Eukaryota; kingdom Metazoa; phylum Chordata; class Amphibia; order Anura; family Ranidae; genus Rana; species Rana temporaria. Next base: position 7,791,982 of record NC_053493.1, read on the forward strand.
CAGAAAAGGAAGAGCCCTCATGTTGCAGTAATTGGTCATATTTATAGGGTGGTTGTCCTCAGTAGAAGTTGTGGCCTTCGAAGAACTCTGCAATGTCCGCCAAAAAGAAGACTATGAGAGTAGAGATGGGAAAGCCCTTGTGGTGTAGTAATTGTTGATATTTATGGGGCGGTTGTCCTCAATAGAAGTTGTGGCTTGGAAGAACTCTGCAATGTCCACCAAAAAGAAGACTATAAGAGTAAAGATGGGAAAGCCCTAATGGTGCAATAATTGGTGATATTTATGGGGTGACGCCGGTCCTCGTGATGGTAGTAGTTGAAAAGACAGAACTCTGTTAATAATTACAGTGCCAAAGTTATTCATACCCCTTGGAATTTCCCACATGTTCTCATGTTACAACCAAAAACGTAAATGTATTATATTGGGATATTATGTGATAGACCAACACAACGTGGCACATAATTGTGAAGTGGAAGGAAAATGATAAATGGTTTTCAAAATGTTTTACAAATAAATATGTGAAAAGTGTGGGGGGTACATTTGTATGGCGCCCCCCGGAGTCAATACTTTGTAGAACCCCCTTTCCCTGCAATTACAGCTGCAAGTCTTTTTGGGGGGGTCTCTACCAGCTTTGCACATCTAGAGAGGGACATTTCTGCCCATTCTTCTTTGTAAAATATCTCAAGCTCTGTCAGATTGGACGGAGAGCATCTGTGATCAGCAATTTTCAAGTCTTGCCACAGATTCTCAATGGGATTTAGGTCTGGACTGTGACTGGGCCATTCTAACACATGAATATGCTTTGATCTAAACCATTCCATTGTAGCTCTGGCTGTACTTTAGGGTCGTTGTCCTGCTGGAAGGTGAACCTCTGCCCCAGTCTCAAGTCTTTTGCCGGCTCTAACAGGATTTCTTCTAAGATTGTCCTGTATTTGTCTCCATCCATCTTCCCATCAACTCTGACTAGCTTCCCTGTCCCTGCTGAAGAAAAGCATCCCCACCACATGATGCTGCCACCACCATGTTCTATTCAATGCCTTGGGGAAACCCAGCCCTAGGTTCTCACTTGGGGGAACCCAGCCCCAGATCCTCACTTGGGGGAACCCAGCCCCAGATCCTCACTTGGGGGAACCAAGCCCTAGGTCCTCACTTGGGGGAACCCAGCCCCAGATCCTCACTTGGAGGAACCCAGCCCCAGATCCTCACTTGGGGGAACCCAGCCCCAGATCCTCACTTGGGGGAACCCAGCCCCAGATCCTTACTTGGGGGAACCCTGCCCTAGGTACTCACTTGGGGGAACCCAGCCCCAGGTCCTCACTTGGGGGAACCCAGCCCTAGGTCCTCACTTGGGGGAACCCAGTCCTCGGTCCTGACTTGGGGTAACCCAGCCTTAGATCCTCACTTTGAGGAACCCAGCCCTAGGTTCTCACTTGGGGGAACTCAGTCCTAGGTTCTCACTTGGGGGAACCCAGCCCTAGGTCCTCACTTGGGGGAACCCAGTTCTATATCCTAACTAGTGGGAACCCAGCCATAGGTTCTCACTTGGGGGAACCCAGCCCTAGATCCTCACTTGGGGGAACTCAGCCCCAGATCCTCACTTGGGGGAACCCAAACCTAGGTCCTCACTTGGGGGAACTCAGCCCCAGATCCTCACTTGGGGGAACCCAGCCCTAGGTCCTCAGGGGGGATTATAGGATGGTGAGGGAATATGTTAATGGAAAAGAAAAACATCAACGACTTGTTTGGCAGAGGCGCCCTTGGTAGTGTGAAGTGATGATAGAGGGTTATCATAAGTAGCAAAACTGTTATTGGTTACACCAAAAAATGTTTTTCATGGCAGTACTTTTTTCGTTTTGGCAGTGTTACACAGGGGACCAGTGCCCCCCCAGTTGGTGCTTCGACCCTTTCATGATCATTACAACCAAGGGCACCTCTTCCACACAAACCTGTTTTCTCTCTTCCATTAAAGATTTTCTTTGTTGAGTCCGTTTGGGCTCAGGTTCCTGCAGGGGCAGTGCTAGAATTGTGAAAGACTTGGGGCACCTGTAAGCAGTTGCTTGTGAGGTGTCGTTGAATGTATTTCTGCTGTTGTATTCATTGCACTGTGTAGTTGTACAGACAGTTACAGGCTGCCTGGGATTGGAAGGGGTTTACTGTGTCGAGACCATTTCCTGGACCCTTTCCTTTGCCAAAAGGAATACACCGTTGTCTACGACGCATGCGCTGTAGACAACGGTGCAGGCGCACTGAGAATGCCGGTTTTCTCAATGGCTAATGCCGGCTTTGACGGCTCCCGCGCGCATGCACGGAGTGACGTCATCTCCGCTGCGGCCAATCACAGTGCCAGAGCGGCGATACGCGGAAATAACCTTCCGGAGAGATTCATCTTCGATATAAGGTAAGTAATTCATAATGAGCTAGTATGCTAGTCATACTAGCTCATTATGGCTTTTTCTTGCTGGTTTTTATTTAAAAAAAAAAATCTGGGTTTACCAGCGCTTTAAGAGTTCCCTTCACTGGAAATAAGGGGCCAAGCCCAACCTCTGAAAAGCAACCCCACACCATAATCCCCCCCTCCACCAAATGATTTGGACCAGTGCACAAAGCAAGGTCCATAGAGACATGGATGAGCGAGCTTGGGGTGGAGGAACTTGACTGGCCTGCACAGAGCCCTGACCTCAACCCGATAGAACACCTTTGGGATGAGTTAGAGCGACCAATGGGGCAAATGGGATGGACCCCTGGATATTTTTCTGCAACACACAATGGTTGTGACATCCCCCCCCCCCCCCCAGTGTACATCCATTGGAGAGCACATTTTCTCAGTATTTTATTGAATGAGGTTACAGGCAGGGCCGGTGCTACCACTAGACAAACTAGGCAGCCGCCTAGGGTTCCCTGCTGCCTAGGGCGCCCAGGCCACTGGTGTTCCTACTCTCTTCTCTCTGCAGCGGCGGGGAAGGAGGACTGTGTCTGTGTCCCGACTCCCGATCGAATGTAAGCAAGCGAACATTCATTGATGGGCACTGGTAGGTTGCATTTGATGAGCGTGGGTGAGGCTGCATTTGATGGGCGTGGGTGAGGCTGGGTTTTTAAGGGAGCGCTGGTGAGGCTGCATTGAGGGGCGCTGGTGAGGCTGCATTTTATGGGCGCTGGTGAGCCTACATTTAATGGGCGCTGGTGAGGTTGTATTTGATGGGTGGTGGTGAGGCTGCATTGAGGGGTGCTGGTGAGGCTGCATTTGATGGGCTCTGGTGAGCCTACATTAAATAGGCACTGGTGAGGCTGCATTGATGGGCGGTGGTGAGGCTGCATTGATGGGCACTGGTGAGGCTGCATTGATGGGCGCTTCATTAAAAAAGGAGGGGTATACATGGGCAGGGGAAAGGGGGTGGAGTCAGGGGTGGAGCCCAGGGAGGGTGGCAAAATGAGGGTTTGCCTAGGGTGTCAAAAAATCCTTGCACCAGCCCTGGTTACAGGAGGATCTCTTTGCAACTCTGGAAAGTTAGTCTGGGTGATTTTTCTAGCTCAACACTTTGAGTTCCTCTTTCGCTGGCGCTTTTTTTTTTTACCCTAGCAACCCCGGAGTTCCCCTTTAAGGCAATTCAACTCAGAAGAAAGCCGGCCTGCCGAGATTTTATTCCTTTACGATAGGATTCCAGCGGCTCGCTCCTGACTCCTCACCGCCGCGCTTTGATCACGCCGAACCGCTGAACGACAGGCGCCGAAGCCTCTGCCGCTGCGAGCAACAAGCTGCAGCTGTGCGGTAAGTCTTAATTAGAGGCCTGATCCTCGCAGGCCGCCGAGACCTCCACCGCGCCTGACTTCCGAGGTCTCGCAATAGTGCTGATCTCTTTCCTTCTTATCCTCCGGGTGGCGGCGGCTCGGGCCCCGCTCTCTCTCCGGTCTGGTGACTGAAGGCTTTTCGACGCAAAAAGGAGGGGAATTTTTTATTTTTTTTTGCACCGCGGGTGATATTTAACCTCCGCCGGTTGCTCTGGCCCAGAGACCGCAAACTGCTCTTTATAAATATCCTTCTGATCATTGCAGATAGAGCCCAACGCGCCTGTGGCTGCAGGGAAGAGGAACCGGCGGCATCGGGTTTCAGGCCTGCTTTTCGCCATTAATAATGGATGGCGTTGCCGTGATGGAGAGGTGACATCACCCGCTTCTTTCCACTCTCGGCTGGGAGGATGATGGAGGCCGTTGGCAGCCTCTCCGCAGAGATCCAGGTGCTTAATTGCCAGCGCAATTAATGAATTATCACAACGAGCTTTTATTGCTTTCCGGTATTCTCCAACATGAGCTGGCGATAAAAACCCAGAGAGAGGAAAGGAGGAAAACATTTCACACCTGGATCACAACAAGCATTTCCGTTTGTAGGATTAAAGGTGCACTCCGAGCAAACGTCAACTGAAACCAGGGGGGTTTAGTGGTTGGCACTACTGCCTTACAGCACTGGGGTCCTCAGTTCAGATTCCGGCCAGGGCACCATATACATGGAGCTTGTGTGGTCCTCCACCATAGAGGTTGATGCTACTGCCTTACACCACTGAGGTCCTCAGTTCAAATCCTGGCCAGGGCGCTAGTCTCTGTGATGTTGACCAAGGAGCAGGCAGAGACCAACTAAGCTGGACGGCTTAAGTAGGCAGGACTGACGAGCAGATCATCAACAGGTGAGTCACTGTGGAGAGATAGGAGCTGGCAATTAGCTGACAGCTGTGCGGCCAGCTTTAGAGAAGAAAGGGCTGAGCCCAGCCCTGACACTCCACCATAGTGGTTTGCATTCTTGCTTTACAGCACTGGACTCCTCAGTTCCAATCCCGGCCAGGGCACCATATACATGGAGCTTGCGTGGTCCTCCACCATAGTGGTTGGCATGCCTGCCTTACAGCACTGAGGTCCTCAGTTCAAATCCTGGCCAGGGCGCTAGCCTCTGTGATGTTGACCAAGGTGCAGGCAGAGAGCAACTAAGCTGGACGGCTTAAAGCGGTCCTCCACCCTAAAGTGGAGTCCCGCTGATCGGAACCCTCCCCCCCTCCGGTGTCACATTTGACACCTTTCAGGGGGGAGGGGGGTGCAGACACCTGTCTAAAGACAGGTATTTGCACCCACTTCCGGCCACACGATACGGGCGAAAGACGGGCATTCCGTCACATCCCGTCTGTCGCCCGTTGTGTGCTGGGAACACTCGGCTCCCAGCACACAGCATGTGAGCCAATCGGCGGGCGCAGCGCGACTCGCGCATGCGCCGTAGGGAACCGGGCAGTGAAGCCGCAGCGCTTCACTTCCTGGTTCCCTGAGCGTGGATGGCGGGGGGAGCAGCAGAGTGACGAGCGATCGCTCGTGCTCTGCTGCGATCGGCGCTGGACTCCAGGACAGGTAAGTGTCCTAATATTAAAAGTCAGCAGCTGCAGTATTTGTAGCTGCTGACTTTTAATATTTTGTTCCCATGGCACATCCGCTTTAAGTATGCAGGACTGACGAGCAGATCATCAACAGGTGAGTCACTGTGGAGAGATAGGAGCTGGCAATTAGCTGACAGCTGAGCGGCCAGCTCAGAGAAGGAAGGGCTGAGCCCAGCCCTGACACTCCACCATAGTGGTTTGCATTCCTGCCTTACAGTACTGGGCTCCTCAGTTCCAATCCCGGCCAGGGCACCATATACATGGAGCTTGCGTGGTCTTCCACCATAGTGGTTGGCATGCCTGCCTTACAGCACTGAAGTCCTCAGTTCAAATCCCGGCCAGGGAGCTATCTGCATGGAGCTTGCATGGGCCTCCATGTCAGAAACCATGAATCAGACCGAGACATAAATACAGTTAAATCACAATTGTGTAATAATAATAATAAAAAGGATAAACAGAGTAAGCGTAGTCAAAACATAGCCAGAGTTTAGGAATTGGTTTGTATAGTCAGCCAAGCCAAATGTCAGAGAACCAGAGAAGAACGTGAGGAACAGCAAGCGGGATCTGGAGCCTGAAGGAACGTCAGCCAAGCAGGTCTTCAACGGGAATGCAGGAGATAGTGTGATGTTGACCAAGGCGAAGGCAGAGAGCAACTGAGCTGGACAGCTTAAGTAGGCATGACTGACGAGCAGGATCATCAACAGGTTAGTCACTGTGGAGATATGGGAGCTGGCAATTAGCTGACAGCTGAGCCGCCAGTTTAGAGAAGGAAGGGTTGAGCCCAGCCCTGACACTCCACCATAGTGGTTGGCATTCCTGCCTTACAGCATTGGGGTCCTCAGTTCAAATCCTTGCCAGGGCGCTATCTGCATGGAGCTTGAATGGTCCTCCACCGTAGTGGTTTATACTCCTGCCTTACAGCATTGGGGGCCTCAGTTCAAATCCTGGCCAGGGCACTATCTGCATGGAGCTTGCATGGGCCTCCACCATAGTGGTTGGCACTCCTGTCTAGCTCTCCTGGCCAGCGTGCTACAGTATCTGCGTGGAGTTTGCATTGTCTTCTACCATAGTGGTTAGAATTCCTGCCTTACAGCACTGGGGTCCTCAGTTCAAATCCTGGCCAGGGTTCTATCTGCATGGAGCTTGCATGGTCTTCCACTATAAAGGTTGGCACTACTGCCTTACAGCACTGGGGTCCTCAGTTCAAATGGAGCTTAGTGGATGGCACCAGAGGCAGCTCTAGGCTTTGTGAGGCCTTGGACAAAACTTGACATGGGGCCCCACTCACACCCATGATGTGAAAAATAATTCAAGAACAAGAGCCTCTTCCCCACAACCCTAGCCGGTGGTTGTGGGGGTCTGTGGGCAGGGGGCTTATCGGAATCTGGAAGCCCCCTTTAACAAGGCGGCCCCCCCAGATCCTGCTTTTTTAATAACTAAGGGGCGGGGTGATGTCACCTGGTGAACCCGCCTCCTTGTGACGTCATTGACTGAGGGCATGCTGAGTCATTGACGTCACAAGGGGTGGGGTCACCAATATTCACTGGTTGTTAGGCCCCTCTCCTGAGTCAGGGCTCTTAACGCTACCTAAACACAGCAGCGGCAGCCTTAAGGTTCCCTGTCCCTCAAAACTGGGGTAATGCATTGGGTAAGTTAGGCGTGAGGCCCCTGTGAGTGCAAGGCCTTAGGCGACCACCTAATTTGCCTAATTAAAGAGCCGCCTCTGGATGGCACTCCTGCTTTACAGCACTGGAATCCTCAGTTTAAATCTGGCCAGGGTACTGCTTGCATGGTCTTCCACCATAGTGGTCAGGTCCGGACTGGGACAAAAAATAGGCCTGGGCATTTTAGACTGAGCAGCACAGGGGGGGGGGGGGGGGCTTCGGCGACGCTTCACGGCGGCGGTTAATGATGGGATGTGGGGTTCCAGCACCTTGCACCTCTGGACCCTTTTACATTACACAGCACCACACCTCTGGGCCCCTTTACATTACACAGCACCCTGCACCTCTGGACCCCTTTACATTACACATCACCCTGCACCTCTGCACCCCTTTACATTACAGAGACACCCCCCTGCATGTAACACTGGGGGGAGACGTGACATGCGGCCTGCGGGCGGGGGCGCCGCGGCCCACCGGGCATATGACCGGTGTGCCCTATGGCCAGTCCGGGCCTGATAGTGGTTGATACTCCTGCCTTACAGCATTGGGGTCCTCAGTTAAATTCCCGGCCAGGGCACTATCTCCATGGAGCTTGCAGGGTCCTCCACCTTTTGTGGTTAGCTCTCCTGCCTTACAGCACTGGGGTCCCCAGTTCAAATGCCAGCCAGGGTGCCACTTGCATGGTCTGGCAGTACAAAGGGTTAAAGGATGAGTCCAACTTCCTTACTACATGCCGGTAGGCTAATTGGCCCGAATCTGTGCAAGTATGTGAGATCGGGACATTAGATTGTAAGCTCCTGAGGACAGGGACTGATGAATACGAAAAGGAGCGCCGGCGCCCGGACTGTAGGAAAAGGTTAATAATCTCAAGTCTGGGTTCTCTCCCTTTGTCTGTTGTTTCTGCTTGGTGAGCCGCAGATTGCGTCGCTCGGCGGCACGGTGGCGTGCTTGTTAGAGGGCGCGCTGGTGATCAAGCACCTGACCAGGTACAGATGTGCCGCTGTCAGCCCCGAGATGCCAAACAAATGAGGGGACCTCCGCCTCCATATGTGGCATCTGCTCTGACTGCACAGACAGCACTTCTGCTGCTAAAGGAGGCTTCAACCTGTGCAATCTGCCTCCGGAGGGCGACGTGCGCGCCGCCCGCCGTCTGCGCCGCATCATGCATAACCTTCACCAAGAGCACAGCAACACACCTCCGATACCGGCCACTCACATTACTATTATTATGTATAGGAGAGCAAAGTATCTGAAGGAATAGAAGAGATCCAATGTAATGATCCGACATTGTCCTACAAATACCCATCCAAATATACCAAGACTCTCCTCTCCTGATATACTCTGCTGGAGGACTCTGCTCCTTCCTCTATAACTCTCCTCTCCTGAAATACTCTGCACTGCTGGGGGACTCTGCTCCTTCCTCTATAACTCTCCTCTCCTGAAATACTCTGCACACCGCTTATTTCTACTATTTATATCTGACAGGTTTGAGGCTTTTATGGAGCATAAACTTACACTGGGGGCTGTGAGAGAGGAGAGAGCAGTTATACCCTCCTGTAACTCTGCCTCCCATTCAGAGAAGCCTTTGTATTTTGTGAATGAGTTCCCATAATACAAAGGTTTCTGTGATTGGGCAGGAAGATGGGGACTCCTCTCCTAAAATACTCTGTACTGTTGGAAGGACTCTGCTCCTTCCTCTATAACTCTCCTCTCCTGAAATACTCTGCACTGCTGGACGACTCTGCTCCTTCCTCTATAACTCTCCTCTCCTGAAATACTCTGCACTGCTGGAGGACTCTGCTCCTTCCCCTATAACTCTCCTCTCCTGATATACTCTGCTGGAGGACTCTGCTCCTTCCTCTATAACTCTCCTCTCCTGAAATACTCTGCACCGCTGGAGGACTCTGCTCCTTCCTCTATAACTCTCCTCTCCTGAAATACTCTGCTCTGCTGGAGGACTCTGCTCCTTCCTCTATAACTCTCCTCTCCTGAAATACTCTGCTCTGCTGGAGGACTCTGCTCCTTCCTCTATAACTCTCCTCTCCTGAAATACTCTGTACTTCTGGAGGACTCTGCTCCTTCCTCTATAACTCTCCTCTCCTGAAATACTCTGCACTGCTGGAGGACTCTGCTCCTTCCTCTATAACTCTCCTCTCCTGTAATACTCTGCACTGCTGGAGGACTCTGCTCCTTCCTCTATAACTCTCCTCTCCTGAAATACTCTGCTCTGCTAATTTCTACTATTTATATCTGACAGGTTTATGGCTTTTCTGGAGCATAAACTTACACTGGGGGCTGTGAGAGAGGAGAGAGCACTTATACCCTCCCGCAACTCTGCCTCCCATTCAGAGAAGCCTTTGTATTTTCAATAATACAAAGGTTTCTGTGATTGGGCAGGAAGATGGGGACTCCTCTCCTGAAATACTCTGCACTGTTGGAAGGACTCTGCTCCGTCCTCAATAACTCTTCTCTCCTGAGATACTCTGCACTGCTGGAGGACTCTGCTCCTTATTCTATAACTCTCCTCTCCTGAAATACTCTGCACTGCTGGAGGACTCTACTCTGTCCTCTATAACTCTCCTCTCCTGAAATACTCTGCACTTTTCTTATTTCTATTATTTATATCTGCCAGGTTTATCGCTCTGCTGGAGCATACACTTACACTGGGGGCTGTGAGAGAGGAGAGAGAGAGAGAGAGAGAGAGACACAAAGCAGTTATACCCTCCCACCCCCTCTGCCTCCCATTTAGAGAAGCCTTTGTATTTTGTGAATGAGTTCCCATAATACAAAGGCTTCTGTGATTGGGCAGGAAGATGGGGACTCCTCTCCTGAAATACTCTGTACTGTTGGAAGGACTCTGCTCCTTCCTCAATAACTCTCCTCTCCTGAGATACTCTGCTCTGCTGGAGGACTCTGCTCCTTATTCTATAACTCTCCTCTCCTGAAATACTCTGCAATACGCTTATTTCTTCTATTTATATCTGACAGGTTTATGGCTTTTCTGGAGTATACACTTACACTGGGGGCTGTGAGAGAGGAGAGAGCAGTTATACAGGAGCTCCTGTAACTCTGCCTCCCATTCAGAGAAGCCTTTGTATTTTGTGAATGAGTTCCCATAATACAAAGGTTTTTGTGATTGGGCAGGAAGATGGGGACTACTCTCCTGAAATACTCTGTACTGTTGGATGGACTCTGCTCCTTCCTCTATAACTCTCCTCTCCTGAAATACTCTGCTCTGCTGGAGGACTCTGCTCCTTCCTCTATAACTCTCCTCTCCTGAAATACTCTGCTCTGCTGGAGGACTCTGCTCCTTCCTCTATAACTCTCCTCTCCTGAAATACTCTGTACTTCTGGAGGACTCTGCTCCTTCCTCTATAACTCTCCTCTCCTGAAATACTCTGTACTTCTGGAGGACTCTGCTCCTTCCTCTATAACTCTCCTCTCCTGAAATACTCTGTACTTCTGGAGGACTCTGCTCCTTCCTCTATAACTCTCCTCTCCTGAAATACTCTGCTCTGCTGGAGGACTCTGCTCCTTCCTCTATAACTCTCCTCTCCTGTAATACTCTGCACTGCTGGAGGACTCTGCTCCTTCCTCTATAACTCTCCTCTCCTGAAATACTCTGCTCTGCTAATTTCTACTATTTATATCTGACAGGTTTATGGCTTTTCTGGAGCATAAACTTACACTGGGGGCTGTGAGAGAGGAGAGAGCACTTATACCCTCCCGCAACTCTGCCTCCCATTCAGAGAAGCCTTTGTATTTTCAATAATACAAAGGTTTCTGTGATTGGGCAGGAAGATGGGGAATCCTCTCCTGAAATACTCTGCACTGTTGGAAGGACTCTGCTCCGTCCTCAATAACTCTTCTCTCCTGAGATACTCTGCACTGCTGGAGGACTCTGCTCCTTATTCTATAACTCTCCTCTCCTGAAATACTCTGCACTGCTGGAGGACTCTACTCCGTCCTCTATAACTCTCCTCTCCTGAAATACTCTGCACTTTTCTTATTTCTATTATTTATATCTGCCAGGTTTATCGCTCTGCTGGAGCATACACTTACACTGGGGGCTGTGAGAGAGGAGAGAGAGAGAGAGAGAGAGAGACACAAAGCAGTTATACCCTCCCACCCCCTCTGCCTCCCATTTAGAGAAGCCTTTGTATTTTGTGAATGAGTTCCCATAATACAAAGGCTTCTGTGATTGGGCAGGAAGATGGGGACTCCTCTCCTGAAATACTCTGTACTGTTGGAAGGACTCTGCTCCTTCCTCAATAACTCTCCTCTCCTGAGATACTCTGCTCTGCTGGAGGACTCTGCTCCTTATTCTATAACTCTCCTCTCCTGAAATACTCTGCAATACGCTTATTTCTTCTATTTATATCTGACAGGTTTATGGCTTTTCTGGAGTATACACTTACACTGGGGGCTGTGAGAGAGGAGAGAGCAGTTATACAGGAGCTCCTGTAACTCTGCCTCCCATTCAGAGAAGCCTTTGTATTTTGTGAATGAGTTCCCATAATACAAAGGTTTTTGTGATTGGGCAGGAAGATGGGGACTACTCTCCTGAAATACTCTGTACTGTTGGATGGACTCTGCTCCTTCCTCTATAACTCTCCTCTCCTGAAATACTCTGCTCTGCTGGAGGACTCTGCTCCTTCCTCTATAACTCTCCTCTCCTGAAATACTCTGCTCTGCTGGAGGACTCTGCTCCTTCCTCTATAACTCTCCTCTCCTGAAATACTCTGTACTTCTGGAGGACTCTGCTCCTTCCTCTATAACTCTTCTCTCCTGAAATACTCTGTACTTCTGGAGGACTCTGCTCCTTCCTCTATAACTCTCCTCTCCTGAAATACTCTGTACTTCTGGAGGACTCTGCTCCTTCCTCTATAACTCTCCTCTCCTGAAATACTCTGCTCTGCTGGAGGACTCTGCTCCTTCCTCTATAACTCTCCTCTCCTGTAATACTCTGCACTGCTGGAGGACTCTGCTCCTTCCTCTATAACTCTCCTCTCCTGAAATACTCTGCTCTGCTAATTTCTACTATTTATATCTGACAGGTTTATGGCTTTTCTGGAGCATAAACTTACACTGGGGGCTGTGAGAGAGGAGAGAGCACTTATACCCTCCCGCAACTCTGCCTCCCATTCAGAGAAGCCTTTGTATTTTCAATAATACAAAGGTTTCTGTGATTGGGCAGGAAGATGGGGACTCCTCTCCTGAAATACTCTGCACTGTTGGAAGGACTCTGCTCCGTCCTCAATAACTCTTCTCTCCTGAGATACTCTGCACTGCTGGAGGACTCTGCTCCTTATTCTATAACTTTCCTCTCCTGAAATACTCTGCACTGCTGGAGGACTCTACTCCGTCCTCTATAACTCTCCTCTCCTGAAATACTCTGCACTTTTCTTATTTCTATTATTTATATCTGCCAGGTTTATCGCTCTGCTGGAGCATACACTTACACTGGGGGCTGTGAGAGAGGAGAGAGAGAGAGAGAGAGAGACACAAAGCAGTTATACCCTCCCACCCCCTCTGCCTCCCATTTAGAGAAGCCTTTGTATTTTGTGAATGAGTTCCCATAATACAAAGGCTTCTGTGATTGGGCAGGAAGATGGGGACTCCTCTCCTGAAATACTCTGTACTGTTGGAAGGACTCTGCTCCTTCCTCAATAACTCTCCTCTCCTGAGATACTCTGCTCTGCTGGAGGACTCTGCTCCTTATTCTATAACTCTCCTCTCCTGAAATACTCTGCAATACGCTTATTTCTTCTATTTATATCTGACAGGTTTATGGCTTTTCTGGAGTATACACTTACACTGGGGGCTGTGAGAGAGGAGAGAGCAGTTATACAGGAGCTCCTGTAACTCTGCCTCCCATTCAGAGAAGCCTTTGTATTTTGTGAATGAGTTCCCATAATACAAAGGTTTTTGTGATTGGGCAGGAAGATGGGGACTACTCTCCTGAAATACTCTGTACTGTTGGATGGACTCTGCTCCTTCCTCTATAACTCTCCTCTCCTGAAATACTCTGCTCTGCTGGAGGACTCTGCTCCTTCCTCTATAACTCTCCTCTCCTGAAATACTCTGCTCTGCTGGAGGACTCTGCTCCTTCCTCTATAACTCTCCTCTCCTGAAATACTCTGTACTTCTGGAGGACTCTGCTCCTTCCTCTATAACTCTTCTCTCCTGAAATACTCTGTACTTCTGGAGGACTCTGCTCCTTCCTCTATAACTCTCCTCTCCTGAAATACTCTGTACTTCTGGAGGACTCTGCTCCTTCCTCTATAACTCTCCTCTCCTGAAATACTCTGCTCTGCTGGAGGACTCTGCTCCTTCCTCTATAACTCTCCTCTCCTGTAATACTCTGCACTGCTGGAGGACTCTGCTCCTTCCTCTATAACTCTCCTCTCCTGAAATACTCTGCTCTGCTAATTTCTACTATTTATATCTGACAGGTTTATGGCTTTTCTGGAGCATAAACTTACACTGGGGGCTGTGAGAGAGGAGAGAGCACTTATACCCTCCCGCAACTCTGCCTCCCATTCAGAGAAGCCTTTGTATTTTCAATAATACAAAGGTTTCTGTGATTGGGCAGGAAGATGGGGACTCCTCTCCTGAAATACTCTGCACTGTTGGAAGGACTCTGCTCCGTCCTCAATAACTCTTCTCTCCTGAGATACTCTGCACTGCTGGAGGGCTCTGCTCCTTCCTCTATAACTCTCCTCTCCTGAAATACTCTGCACACCGCTTATTTCTACTATTTATATCTGACAGGTTTGAGGCTTTTATGGAGCATAAACTTACACTGGGGGCTGTGAGAGAGGAGAGAGCAGTTATACCCTCCTGTAACTCTGCCTCCCATTCAGAGAAGCCTTTGTATTTTGTGAATGAGTTCCCATAATACAAAGGTTTTTGTGATTGGGCAGGAAGATGGGGACTACTCTCCTGAAATACTCTGTACTGTTGGATGGACTCTGCTCCTTCCTCTATAACTCTCCTCTCCTGAAATACTCTGCTCTGCTGGAGGACTCTGCTCCTTCCTCTATAACTCTCCTCTCCTGAAATACTCTGTACTTCTGGAGGACTCTGCTCCTTCCTCTATAACTCTCCTCTCCTGAAATACTCTGCTCTGCTGGAGGACTCTGCTCCTTCCTCTATAACTCTCCTCTCCTGTAATACTCTGCACTGCTGGAGGACTCTGCTCCTTCCTCTATAACTCTCCTCTCCTGAAATACTCTGCTCTGCTAATTTCTACTATTTATATCTGACAGGTTTATGGCTTTTCTGGAGCATAAACTTACACTGGGGGCTGTGAGAGAGGAGAGAGCACTTATACCCTCCCGCAACTCTGCCTCCCATTCAGAGAAGCCTTTGTATTTTCAATAATACAAAGGTTTCTGTGATTGGGCAGGAAGATGGGGACTCCTCTCCTGAAATACTCTGCACTGTTGGAAGGACTCTGCTCCGTCCTCAATAACTCTTCACTCCTGAGATACTCTGCACTGCTGGAGGACTCTGCTCCTTATTCTATAACTCTCCTCTCCTGAAATACTCTGCACTGCTGGAGGACTCTGCTCCTTCCTCTATAACTCTCCTCTCCTGAAATACTCTGCTCTGCTGGAGGACTCTGCTCCTTCCTCTATAACTCTCCTCTCCTGAAATACTCTGCACTGCTGGAGGACTCTGCTCCTTCCTCTATAACTCCTCTCCTGAAATACTCTGCACTGCTGGAGGACTCTGCTCCTTATTCTATAACTCTCCTCTCCTGAAATACTCTGCACTGCTGGAGGACTCTACTCCGTCCTCTATAACTCTCCTCTCCTGAAATACTCTGCACTTTTCTTATTTCTATTATTTATATCTGCCAGGTTTATCGCTCTGCTGGAGCATACACTTACACTGGGGGCTGTGAGAGAGGAGAGAGAGAGAGAGAGAGAGAGAGACACAAAGCAGTTATACCCTCCCACCCCCTCTGCCTCCCATTTAGAGAAGCCTTTGTATTTTGTGAATGAGTTCCCATAATACAAAGGCTTCTGTGATTGGGCAGGAAGATGGGGACTCCTCTCCTGAAATACTCTGTACTGTTGGAAGGACTCTGCTCCTTCCTCAATAACTCTCCTCTCCTGAGATACTCTGCTCTGCTGGAGGACTCTGCTCCTTATTCTATAACTCTCCTCTCCTGAAATACTCTGCAATACGCTTATTTCTTCTATTTATATCTGACAGGTTTATGGCTTTTCTGGAGTATACACTTACACTGGGGGCTGTGAGAGAGGAGAGAGCAGTTATACAGGAGCTCCTGTAACTCTGCCTCCCATTCAGAGAAGCCTTTGTATTTTGTGAATGAGTTCCCATAATACAAAGGTTTTTGTGATTGGGCAGGAAGATGGGGACTCCTCTCCTGAAATACTCTGTACTGTTGGATGGACTCTGCTCCTTCCTCTATAACTCTCCTCTCCTGATATACTCTGCACTGCTGGAGGACTCTGCTCCATCCTCTATAACTCTCCTCTCCTGAAATACTCTGCTGGAGGACTCTGCTCCATCCTCTATAACTCTCCTCTCCTGAAATACTCTGCACTGCTGGAGGACTCTGCTCCTTCCTCTATAACTCTCCTCTCCTGAAATACTCTGCTGGAGGACTCTGCTCCTCCCTCTATAACTCTCCTCTCCTGAAATACTCTGCTGGAGGACTCTGCTCCTTCCTCTATAACTCTCCTCTCCTGAAATACTCTGCTGGAGGGCTCTGCTCCTTCCTCTATAACTCTCCTCTCCTGAAATACTCTGCTGGAGGACTCTGCTCCTTCCTCTATAACTCTCCTCTCCTGAAATACTCTGCTGGAGGGCTCTGCTCCTTCCTCTATAACTCTCCTCTCCTGAAATACTCTGCACTGCTGGAGGACTCTGCTCCTCCCTCTATAACTCTCCTCTCCTGAAATACTCTGCACTCTGCTTATTTCTACTATTTATATCTGACAGGTGTATGGCTTAGCTGGAGCATAAACTTACACTGGGGGCTGTGAGAGAGGAGAGAGCAGTTATACCCTCCCGCAACTCTGCCTCCCATTCAGAGAAGCCTTTGGCCTGGATTCAAGAAGCAATTGCGCCTGTGTAACCATAAGTTACACAGCGCAATTGCTTACTTGCGCCGGCGTAACGAATGCTCCTGATTCAGGAACCTCGTTACGCCGACTGCAGCCTAAGATATGCGCAGCATAAGGCTCTTATGCCCGCATTTCTTAGGCTGCATTCTTGCGATGGCCGCTAGGTGGCGTTCCCGTTGTGCTCAGCGTATAGTATGCAAATTGCATACTAACACCGATTCACAACGTTGCGCGAGCCTTGCGTACGCAGTTTACGTCGTTTCCGTACGGCGGTTTTTGCGTAAGGCTGCCCCTGCTATTAGCAGGCGCAGCCAATGTTACGTATACCCGTCGTTCCCGTGTCGCGAAATTTGAAATTGACGTACTTTGCGTAAGTGATTCGTGAATGGCACTGGACGCCATTCACGTTCACTTTGAAGCAAATGACGTCCTTGCGACGTCATTTGCCGCAATGCACGTCGGGAAAGTTTCCCGACGGAGCATGCGCTCTACGATCGGCGTGGGAATGTGCCTAATTTAAATGATTCCCGCCCCCTACAGGATCATTTAAATTGCGCGCGCTTGCGCCGGGCATTTTGCCGGCGCGCCCACGCAATTTACGGAGCTACTGCTCCGTGAATCAAGGGCAGCGCAGCAAATTTGCGGGGCGCAGGGCAAAAACGTTGCCCTGCGCCTACGTAAATAATGCGCAATTCTACCTGAATCCGGCCCTTTGTATTATTCATAATACAAAGGTTTCTGTGATTGGGCAAGAAGATAGGCACTCCTCTCCTGAGATACTCTGCACAGCTGGAGGATGATGAACCTGCATCGGGGCACTATGGGTCTGTGGTCTCAGGTCTACAAGGAGACAATGGCTTGTATTCACCAATACAGGAGGGTTGTAATGTTATTCAGTTGCAGGTTCCCCCATCTCTGTAGTAACCCTCTTCTCGTATTCGCTGCTTCTTCCTTATCTGGGAAAGGACAAATAGCGCCATTTGGGCGGATCGGTAAAATACGGCGAGGCCGAGTCTCATAAAGAAGGCCGCACATTGATGGAGTTAATTAATAGAGAAGGAAATTGAAAAAGTCCTCCGCCCGCGGTCTTCTCCCCGTCGCACGCCGAATGTCAACAGCACAGAAAATATCGTGACTCTTCCGACGCGCGTGATTATCACCCGTATATATCAGCCGGTATTTATACCTTTGCCGCGGCTCGGCCCTCTGTCTGCGGTAATGAGGTGAGGATGTAGTGACAGCATCCTACATCATCAAAATTATATTAGTATTAAATAGTCAATCAAATCATTCAAAAACGCTCGCCGCGCCCGGGAAAGACGCTCATTTTTTTTATTTTTTTATTCGCGCTTTTAAATAATAATAATAATAAAAAAAAAAAGAGCGAAGTCGATTTCTTGCAGGTTCTTTTCATAATAGCGTCCCCCCCCTTCGCTCGCCTACCGTCTAATCTGCGCCTTTCTGCCGCCATTAGCATCTCGCCACTGACGGCGTGACAGTTACCTTTTATAATGAAATTATCAGGAATAATGGGGGCCCGGCGCGAGAATGCTGAGACGCCGGAATGGAAATGCTGCGCTGGATATGAATTTTGATAGTTAGTCAATACCTGCGCCTGTTTCAATTAAAAACCTGCAGGATGAATTGGGGTCTGGCGGGCGGCGGTCCAGAAACCGTAAAAAATGCGGATGAGCGCGGCGATACCGGCGCTTTTATCTTTCTCTCTCTCGTTAATGCCCCCCCTCCCGGCCGCAACGGCGGATCTTTATCCGTCTCTCGCTTTACCGGGTCCGACTTCTGCCCGAAAGTTTTGCCGAATGCTTTTTATAAAACTTTTTTAAGTTCTATAGAGAATGGGGTGGATTCAGTAAGCAATTGCGTCTGCGTATCCATAGTTACGCAGCGCAATTGCTTAGTTGCGCCGGCGTATCGACTGCTCCTGATTCAGGAACCTCGATACGCCGACTGCAGCCTAAGATATGACTGGCATAAGGCTCTTATGCCGTCGTATCTTAGGCTGCATTCTGCCGCTGGCCGCTA
The DNA here is from genome assembly GCF_905171775.1 of Rana temporaria. Classification (NCBI taxonomy): domain Eukaryota; kingdom Metazoa; phylum Chordata; class Amphibia; order Anura; family Ranidae; genus Rana; species Rana temporaria. The sequence continues at coordinate 7,810,198 of NC_053493.1, forward strand.
GGTGGCGTTCCCGTAGTGGTCAGCGTAGAGTATGCAAATTGCATACTCACGCCGATTCACAACCGTACGCGCGCCCTGCGTACGCATTTTACGTCATTTGCGTACGTCGGTTTCTGCGCAAGGCTGCCCATGCTATTAGCAGGGGCAGCCAATGCTACGTATACCCGTCGTTCCCGCGTTGCGATTTAAAAAAATTACGTCGTTTGCGTAAGTGAATGGCGCTGGACGCCATTTACGTTCACGTTAAAGCAAATGACGTCCTTGCAACGTCATTTGCCGCAATGCACGTCGGGAAAGTTTCCAGACAGAGCATGCGCAGTACGTTCGGCGCGGGAACGCGGCTAATTTAAATGATCCACGCCCCCTACGGGATCATTTAGATTACGCGCGCTTACGCCGGCCACTTTTACGGAGCGCCCATGCAAATTACGGAGCTACTGCTTCGTGAACGAAGCGTAGCACAGGTAATTTACGGAGGCGCAGCGTAAAAACGGTACGTAAGAGGGCGCAAGTCGTACCTGAATCCACCCCAATGATAACTTCACATGGATTTCAAAACGAGGGAAGGCGGCATGCATGGGGGGTGTATACAAACACAGGCGTGCATGGGGGGTGTATACAAACACAGGCATGCATGGGGGGTGTATACAAACACAGGCGTGCATGGGGGGTGCATACAAACACAGGCGTGCATGGGGGGTGCATACAAACACAGGCGTGCATGGGGGGTGTATACAAACACAGGCGTGCATGGGGGGTGTATACAAACACAGACGTGCATGGGGGGTGTATACAAACACAGACGTGCATGGGGGGTGTATACAAACTAGAGGTCGACCGATATGGGTTTTTCTCTGGCCGATGCCGATATTTAGAAATTGGGGTGGCCGATATATGATGCCGATTTTTGCGGCCGATATTTTAGGCCGATTTTTCTATTTTTTTTGGTGGCACTGGCTGGCACTGGAAGATGGCACTGATTGGCAGGTGGCACTTATTGGCACTGGCAGGTTGCACTGGATGGCACTGAAAGATGGTACTAGCAGATTGCACTGATTTGCACTGATTTGCACTGGCAGGTGGCACTAGTTGACACTGGCAGGTGGCACTGATTGGCACGTGGCACTGACAGGTGGCACTAACAGGTGACACTGGCAAGTGGCACTGGTTGGCACTGACTGGCAGGTGGCACTAATTGGCACTGGATGGCAATAGTTAGCACTGGCAGATGGCACTGGTTGGCATTGACAGGTGGCACTGATGGCTTTAGTTGGCACTGGTAGGTGGCACTGGATGGAAGGTGGCACTAATTGGCACTGGATGGTGGCACTGGTATTGGCACTGGCAGATGGCACTGGATGGAAGGTGGCACCAATTGGCACTGGATGGTGGCACTGTTATTGGCACTGGCAGGTGGCATTGGCAGATGGCACTGGATGGAAAGTGGCACTAATTGGCACTGGCAGGTGGCACTGGTCCAAAAAAAATGGTGTCACCCTCCTCAGTACAGACCCCCTCTCCCTCCAGTATAGACACCCCCCCTCCTAAGTACAGACCCCCCCCCCCTGCCCCCCGTATTACAGACACCAGAGAGCAGTGTGTGTCCCACGAGCGCGGGCCCCTCCTCCTCTGTGGGTCTAAACAGAGAGGAGGGCCGCCACGCTGGGTGTACCAAGATGGCCGCGGCTCCGGAGCTAGGCCGAAGCCGCGGCCTTTCCTGATGCTGTGACCGCGGCAGCAATCCGCGGATTGCCGCTGCGGTCACAGCATCAGGAAAGGCCGCGGCTTCGGCCTAGCTCTGAATCCGTGGCACCGCTAGTGGTCATGTTAAATATCGGCCTAATTTGGATAAAAATCAGCCGATGACGATTTCTCCAAAATGGCCAAATATCGGCCGATATATATCGGTCAACCTCTAATACAAACACAGGCATGCATGGGGGGTGTATACAAACACAGGCGTGCTCATAAGTTTACATACCCCGGCAGAATTTATAATTTCTTGGCCGTTTTTTCAGAGAATATGAATGAGAACACAAAAACTTAGTTGGTTAGTGATTGGCTGAAACCATTTATTATCAATCATCTGTGTTTACTCTTTTTATATCGTAATCACAACAGAAACTACCCAAATGACCCCGATCAAAAGTTTACATACCCCAGTTCTTAAAGGGGTTGTAAAGGAATTTTTTTCCCCCCTATATATCTTCCTTTCCCTTAGTGCAGTCCTCCTTCACTTACCTCATCCTTCCATTTTGCTTTTAAATGTCCTTATTTCTTCTGAGAAATCCTCACTTCCTGTTCTTCTGTCTGTAACTCCACACAGTAATGCGACGCTTCCTCCCTGGTGTGCAGTGTCGTGTTCGCCCCCTCCTTTGGACTACAGGAGAGTCAGGACGCCCTCTAACACACAGCTCCTTTCTCTATCTGCAATGTAGAGAGCGTCCTGACTCTCCTGTAGTCCAAGGGAGGGGGCGAGCACGACACTCCACACCAGGGAGAAAGCCTCGCATTACTGTGTGGAGTTACAGACAGAGGAACAGGAAGTGAGGATTTCTCAGAAGAAATAAGGACATATAAAAGCAAAATGGAAGGATGAGGTAAGTGAAGGAGGACTGCACTAAGGTAAAGGAAGATATTTAGGGGGAAAAAATTGTACCTTTACAACCCCTTTAAGCCCCAAACCATTTGGCTGGCCAAAGACCGGGCCAGTTTTTGCGGATCGGCATTGCGTCGCTTTAACTGACAATTGCGCGGTCGTGTGATGTGGCTCCCAAACAAAATTGGCGTCCTTTTTTCCCCACAAATAGAGCTTTATTTTGGTGATATTTGATCACCTCTGCGTTTTTTTTTTTTTTGCGCTATAAACAAAAATAGAGCGACAATTTAGAAAAAAGAATGCAATATTTTTTACTTTTTGCTATAATAAATATCCCCCAAAAATATATAAAACAATTTTTTTCCTCAGTTTAGGCCGATACGTATTCTTTTTGGTAAAAAAAACCCAAAAAAAACGCAATAAGCGTATATTGATTGGTTTGTGAAAAAGTTATAGCGGCTCTGATAGGCTTTCCGATTACAGCCTGACAGGCGTCTCAGCCAATCAGGTTCACCAGTTCTGGTTACCGGTGACCTGATTGGCTGAAGCGTCATCGAGGGCGGGAGAAGACATCGAGGGACGGTGGAAGGAGGATGGCTGACCCCAGAAAGGTAAGTGGGGGGGGGGGGGGGCAATCTGGCAGCATGTTACATAGCATAGTGGGTGTGTTTGGCATGGCACAGTGATGACAATTGATGGGCACAGTGGTGACAATTGATGGCACAGTGGTGACAATTGATGGGCACAGTGGGTGTGTTTGGCATGGCACAGTGATGACAATTGATGGGCACAGTGGTGACAATTGATGGGCACAGTGGGTGTGTTTGGCATGGCACAGTGATGACAATTGATGGGCACAGTGGTGACAATTGATGGCACAGTGGGTGTGTTTGGCATGGCACAATGATGACAATTGATGGGCACAGTGGTGACAATTGATGGCACAGTGGGTGTGTTTGGCATGGCACGGTGATGACAATTGATGGGCACAGTGGTGACAATTGATGGGCACAGTGGTGACAATTGATGGGCACAGTTGGTGTGTTTGGCATGGCACGGTGATGACAATTGATGGGCAGAGTGGTGACAATTGATGGGCACAGTGGTGACAATTGATGGGCACAGTGGGTGTGTTTGGCATGGCACAGTGATGACAATTGATGGGCACAGTGGTGACAATTGATGGGCACAGTGGGTGTGTTTGGCATGGCACAGTGATGACAATTGATGGGCACAGTGGTGACAATTGATGGCACAGTGGGTGTGTTTGGCATGGCACAATGATGACAATTGATGGGCACAGTGGTGACAATTGATGGCACAGTGGGTGTGTTTGGCATGGCACGGTGATGACAATTGATGGGCACAGTGGTGACAATTGATGGGCACAGTGGTGACAATTGATGGGCACAGTGGGTGTGTTTGGCATGGCACAGTGATGACAATTGATGGGCACAGTGGTGACAATTGATGGGCACAGTGGGTGTGTTTGGCATGGCACAGTGATGACAATTGATGGGCACAGTGGTGACAATTGATAGCACAGTGGCGACAATTGATGGGCACAGTGGCTGCGCTTGATGGGCACAGTGAGGCTGCAATTGTTTGTTTTTCATTTGTTTGCGCCCCCCAAAAATTTTGAGCACCAGCCGCCACTGTATGTATATATATATATACAGAATCTCACAAAAGTAAGTACACCCTTCACATTTGTGTAAATATTTCCTTCTATCTTTTCATGTGACAACACTGAAGAAATGACACTTTGTATCTACAATGTTGTGTAGTGAGTGTACAGCTTGTGTAACAGTGTACATTTGCCGTCCCCTCAAAATAACAACACACTCCACACTCCCCTCAACACACAGCCATTAATGTCTAAACCGCTGGCAACAAAAGTGAGTACACCCCTAAGTGAAAATGTCCAAATTGGGCCAAAAGTGTCAATATTTTATGTGGCAAGAAAAAAATTGGCAGCGACAGGGTTAAATTGGCCATCATGGTCCTATTGATTGAACATGACTGTTGGCCGAGGTGGGTTGCGGGGTCATTTAGTTGGCGGTCGCAGGTAGGTGTCCACCACAGGTCTCCAGAAATAGACCGGCACCCCGTCGCTTGTATGGAGGATTAATTGCGCGGACGTTGTGAGTTTAGCGCCTTTGTACGTTTCCTGGACGGAGAGTGGATATTTCGCCGATTTCATTTTATTGTCGCCCGGGAGCGGCTGTTTAATAAGGTCGTCGCATTTCTTCTCGGGAACCGCTGAGATGAAAATGAAGAGCCAAGCAGAAAACGGCCGCGTCGCACGGCGGAGCTCAGCACTCGACGCATCATGGAGGCTCCGCACGCGTCTGCAGACTCCACTGATGACAGATAGCGCACAATGTATCCATAGCGGGTCACCAGTGTTGTGTCTAGACGGGGGGGGGGGGGGGGGGCGCTCAGGAATGGAGGTTTTATCGCTCGGCGGGGGGGGGGGGGGACTCTTTAGACGCTCCGGGGAATAATTCCTCAGACTCAGCCCAGGACACACAAGACCCGATATCATCACCGGCGGGAAAAGATTCCACCTCAACTGTTTGGGTGTCTCGCCGTGATTCCGCCAGACAGAAGAAACGTTTATTTTCCGGCAGTCTTCACTTTCCATATTCAGGGAAAAAAACAAAATGTGAAGCTTTGAATTTTCCTTGGAATCTCTACATTTCGCATTTTACAAAACTTTAGTTGGAATTTCATGATTATCAATAATTGCGAGATTTCAACGAAAATGCGCTGAAGGTTATTGGTAGAATAATTATCAGACGGGATAATTCATTTTGTGACTTCACTCCGGCTTTAACCACCTGCCTACCGGGCACTTTCACCCCCTTCCTGCCCAGGACAATTTTCAGTGCTGTCGCACTTTTAATGACAATTACGCGGTCATGCAACGCTGTACCCATCTGTGGCGGCTGGTGCTCAAATTTTTTTTGGGGGGCGCAAACAAACTGAAAAAAACCCCCCCCATCAACTGTGCCCATCAAACGCAGCCACTATGCCATCAAATGCAGCCACTGTGCCATCAAATGCAGCCTCTGTGCCCATCAAACGCAGCCACTATGCCATCAAATGCCGCCTCTGTGCCCATCAATCGCCGACACTGTGCCATCAAATGCCGCCTTTGTGCTATAAAATGCAGCCTCTGTGCCATCAAATGCAGCCTCTGTGCCCATCAATTGCGGCCACTGTGCCATCAAATGCAGCCTCTGTGCCATCAAATGCTGCCTCTGTGCCCATCAAATGCTGCCTCTGTGCCCATCAAACGCAGGCACTGTGCCATCAAATGCCGCCTTTGTGCTATAAAATGCAGCCTCTGTGCCATCAAATGCAGCCTCTGTGCCCATCAATTGCCGCCACTGTGCCATCAAATGCAGCCTCTGTGCCATCAAATGCTGCCTCTGTGCCATCAAATGCTGCCTCTGTGCCATCAAATGCTGCCTCTGTGCCCATCAATCGCTGACACTGTGCCATCAAATGCCGCCTTTGTGCCCATCAAACGCAGCCACTGTGCCATCAATTGGCACCACTTAGCCATCAAATGTAGCCTCTGTGCTCATCAAACGCAGCCACTGTACCCCCCATAAATTGCCACCACTGTGCCATCAAACGCAGCTACTGTACCCATCAATTGCTGCCAGTGTGCCCATAAATTGCTGCCACTGTGCCCATCAATTGTTGTCACTGTGCCAATCAATTGCTGCCAGTGTGCCCATCAATTGCCGCCACTGTGCCCATCAATTGCTGCCAGAGTGTCCATCAATTGCCGCTACTGTGCCCATCAATTGCTGCCACTGTGCCCATCAATTTCTGCCACTGTGCCATCAAATGCAGCCTCTGTGCCCATCAATCCCCGACACTGTGCCATCAAATGCCGCCTTTGTGCTATCAAATGCAGCCTCTGTGCCATCAAATGTCGCCTCTGTGCCCATCAATCGGCGACACTGTGCCATCAAATGCCGCCTTTGTGCTATCAATTGCCACCACTGTGCCATCAAATGCCGCCTCTGTGCCCATCAATCGCCGACACTGTGCCATCAAATGCCGCCTTTGTGCTATCAATTGCCGCCACTGTGCCATCAAATGCAGCCCCTGTGCCCATCAGTCGCAGCCACTGTTCCCATCAAACGCAGCCACTGTGCCATCAAATGCAGCCTCTGTGCCCATCAAACGCAGCCACTGTGCCATCAATTGCCACCACTTAGCCATCAAATGTAGCCTCTGTGCTCATCAAACGCAGCCACTGTACCCCCCATAAATTGCCACCACTGTGCCATCAAACGCAGCTACTGTACCCATCAATTGCTGCCAGTGTGCCCATAAATTGCTGCCACTGTGCCCATCAATTGTTGTCACTGTGCCCATCAATTGCTGCCAGAGTGCCCATCAATTGCCGCTACTGTGCCCATCAATTGCTGCCACTGTGCCCATAAATTTCTGCCAGTGTGCCCATCAATTGCTACTACTGTGTCCATCAATTGTAACCTAACCCCCACATGAATAGGGGTTAGGGCTTAGGGTTTAGGTTAGGGTTTGGGGTTAGGGTTTGGGGTTTGGGTTAGGGTTAGGGCTTAGAGTTAGGGCTTAAGGGTTATGGTTAGGGGTTAGGGGTTAGAGGTTAGCGCTTAGAGTTAGGGGTTAGGGTTTAGAGTTAGGGGTTAGGGGTTAGCATTAGGGCTTAGGGGTTAGGGTTATGGGTTAGGGCTTAGTGATTAGGGCTTAGAGTTAGGGCTTAGGGGTTATGGTTAGGGGTTAGAGGTTAGGGTTAGGGCTTAGAGTTAGGGGTTAGGGTTAGGGGTTAGGGTTAGGGCTTAGGGGTTATGGTTAGGGGTTATGGTTAGGGGTTAGAGGTTAGGGTTAGGGCTTAGGGGTTATGGTTAGGGGTTATGGTTAGGGGTTAGAGGTTAGGGTTAGGGCTTAGAGTTAGGGGTTAGGGTTAGGGGTTAGGGCTTATGGGTTAGGGCTTAGGGGTTAGGGTTTAGAGTTAGGGCTTAGGGGTTATGGTTAGGGGTTAGGGTTAGGGCTTAGAGTTAGGGGTTAGGGTTAGAGGTTAGGGCTTAGGGGGTTAGGGTTTAGGGTTTCCCATTGAAGAGGGTTAGGGTTAGGGGGTGGTGCCGGGGATGGAACTGGGAGGCGGCGCCCGTGGGCCCTTAATGGAGGGGCCACTCCTGATTTGGATGAGTACCCATACTCGTAATGCTTAGTATCGGCACCCATATGGGAATTGGTGGAACCCTCGCTCAGAGTAATAGGAGTAGATGGAAATCATTATAGGATTTTACCATTTTGGCCCGGGGGTTACAGATATACTTTATACAAAGGCAGAATAATGTATTATTCTGGCCAATGAAATGTATAAAAGCCCAAGTGCATGGTGTGGCCTAATGCACGTTTTTTTACGCTTTTTCGCATGCCGAGAGAAAGATCTGGTGCATGAGGCCTTCCAATGTCATTTTGCCCCCCCTCACCCTCCCCCCCTTCCTGCCCCCCCTGATCCAGAATGTCTGCCGGACGTCATGTCGAGCTTCGCCCTTGTGCAGACCTCGCCGTGTCTAACATGTTCCTATTCCCAGGCCAGAATGTGCGGATGTCAGGATGAAGACGTCCCCCCCCCACCCCCGATGACAGACACTCCTGAGCAGACAGAAGGGGGTTTGTGATCCTGAAGTGGAGGCTCTGCTGACTCTCAGAGGACCGGCAGCAGATCTTATCCGGAGCGTTACATTGTCGCTGTCCGCGGTGCTGATCAGACACTCTCCATTCACAAAGCTGGAGCGGCTGCAGAGAAAACACTCCATGCAGTCGGCCCCAATTTTTTTTAACCCCTGGAATGCCTGGTACGTTTACCCCCTTCCTGCCCAGGCCCGTTTTTCGGCTTTCAGCGCGGTCACACTTTGAATGACAATTGCGCGGTCGTGCTACACTGTACACATAGGACATTTTTATAATTTTTTACACACAAATAGAGGGCCAGATCCAGAGTTGAAATACGCCGGCGTATTTTCAAATTTGCCGCGTCGTAGCGTTGTTTTGAATCCTCAAAACAAGATACGACGGCTTTAGGCTTCGATCCGACAGGCGTGCGGCTTCGTACGCCTTCAGATCGTAGGTGTAATTCTCCGGCGCCCACTGGGTGGAGTTTGCGTCGTTTTCCTGCGTCGGGTATGCAAATTAGATGTTTACGGCGATCCACGAAGGTACGCGCGTTCGCCGCTTTCGCTTACGTCGTCGCTAGTCGGCTTTTCCCGTCGCAAAGTTACGAGTCCTCTTTAGGTGGTGTAAAATTACACCATCCATGTTAAAGTATGGCCGTCGTTCCCGCGTCGAATGTTAAATTTTTTTTTTTTTTTTTGCGTAAGACGTCCCGGGAATACGAAACGACGTAACGCACGTCGCAGTTAAAAAAAAATACGTTGGGGCGCAAAGCACGGCGGGAAATTTCCTAACGGAGCATGCGCAGAACGTTCGGCGCGGAAACGCACCTAATTTAAAAATGTTTCACGCCCCATTTGAATTAGGCGGGCTTTACGCTACGCCGCCGCAAGTTTACACGCAAGTGCTTTGTGAATCAAGCACTTACGACGAAAACTTGCGGCGGAGTAACGTAAAGGGGATACGTTACGCCGCCGTAATTGTTCGTGAATCTGGCCCAGAGCTTTCTTTTGATGGTATTTAATCACCACTGGTGTTTTTTTTTGCTACATAAACAAAAAAGAAAATTTTGATAAATTTGTTCTTCCTTCGTTTCTGTTTTTAACATTTTGCAAATAAATCACCTTTCTTCATAAATTTGGGGACAAAAAAATTATTCTGCCCAATTTCTTTGGTGAAAATCACCCAAATCTGCGTTTATTATTTATTCTGTAGGAAAGTTATAGAGACCACAAACTATGGGATCTATATCTGAAAATCGATCAATCCTGACGTACCGACGGCCGATCTCATTTCTTGAGGCCCGAAAATGTCAGGGCAGTACAAATATCCGCCATTGACCCTTTTTGGAAAGTAGACAGTCCAAGGTATTTAGTAAGAGGCATGGTGACTTTTACATGGAAGCAGGCAGAGGAAGTGCGTGCCAGGGAGTCGGGACGCATGGCTGCAGGGCTGGGCGCTGGCTGCAACGTGACCCCAGGATCAGGAGCATTACCCCCCCAGGAGGCCGTGGTGTGCAAGGACCTGCTGAGCTGAGATCACTGAGGTGAGAGAGCCTGACACCCCTAGCTGTCCCCCATCTCCCCCCCATACACCCCATGTAACCTGCCCCAGTGATCAGGCTGCTTTGATGGGCACTGGAGTTGGCTGCACTGATGGGCACTGGTGAGTCTGCATTGAAAAACCAGGTGGGCCATGGATGGTGAGCTGATTCGGCGGTTCAATTGGCCACTTGACTGCACTTGCCCCCCAGGCCTAAGGCTGCCAGCCCTCCCCTGAGCGTGGCTGTGGGGCCCTTGGGCAGATCGGAGCTGGACTTTGTGGAGGATATGATAATAGGACAGGGCGGCTGCTGGGGCTCCCTGGAGCTAGGGGTGGGGTGGCAATTGTGACCCCTGCAACCCCTTATGCTACGCCCATGCCTAGAACACTGTCTATAGACAAAGCTAAAGAATAGATCCATTAGAAATAAATATACATTGGCCCAGATTCACGTAGAGGGCGCATCTTTTGGCCGGCGTAGCGCATCTCATTTGCGCTATGCCGACGTAACATAGAGAGGCAAGGCCAGTACTTACAAAGCACTTGCTCCGCAAGTTACGGCGGCGTAGCGTAACTGGGCCTAATTCAAAGTAGGCTGGTAGTGGGCGTGTTGCATTTAAATAAATCTTGACCCCATGTAAATGAAGCACCGAACGAACGCCGCATGCACGCGTATGCTCAGAATCACATCGAATTTACTCCCTAGGATACGCCGGCTCAATGCCTACGACGTGAACGTAACCTACGCCCAGCCCCATTCACGTACAACTTACGTAAACAACGTAAAATCCGACGGCAGTTCCGACGTCCATACCCTAACATGACTTAGACCAGCTATTTGGTGGTTTAACTTTACGCCGGACGTACGCCTTGCGTAAACGGCGTATACTCATGCGACGGGCGCAAGTACGTTCGTGAATCGGCGTATCTTTGTCATTTGCATATTCGACGCGTAAATAAATGGAAGCGCCCCTTGCGGCCAGCGTAAAAATGCCCCCAAGATACGACGGCGTAGGAGACTTACGTCGGTCGGATGGAGCCAGAATTCAGGCGTATTTGGTTTCAAGAATACGGCGCATAGATTTGACGGCGCAAACGTGGACTTACGCGGCGTATAAGAAGATACGTCGGCGTAAGTCTTTGTGAATCTGGCTAATTGTATCTGTTTTTACTTATTTTTCTCTAAAGAAAAAAAAAAATCGATACAAAGCCTGTTTTTCTTTTCTTTTTCGTAAAAAAAAAAATGATCCACAGTCTTCAGTCTCATCCCAATTTTCACCCCCTGCGCTGCGCGGATCAGCCGGCCGCGGCTCTGATCGAACCGTAAGTGAGCGGTTTATTACTCAGACGTGCCCCGGCGTGGATTTCATACACAACGTGTCGCAATTCTGCTGCCTGGAAATTGAATTTTTACTTTTTTCCAGTTTAAAGCCTTTGAAAAATGACTTGCGGGGCTTTGAGACCGACGATTTCCTGAGTAATGGCGCTGAACTGGACCCTTTCTGGGTCGCCGCGGGCCGCTGACAGGTACGGGGGTGTGATGGCTGTCACTTCACGCCGCGCTCTCTCTCTCTCTCTCTCTCTCCTTTTGCTTTTCAGGGAAATATTTCATCTGTGAAATCAACAAAGAAAATAAATCATATCGTTCGGATCGCAGCCAGAAGCTAAACCGGTTAGCGGGGTTTTGTGTAAACGCTGGAGGCGCCAGAAATCACCGACCACCGGAATATCTGCGCGGGAAAATCCACAATTATGTCTACAGAGAGCTTCATAGGTACAAAGAGCATCGAGGCCGAATGTGACTGCGCCGGCCTCCATATTATATATAAGACTCGCTTTCCACTCGTGCAACTTGTCAGGCGACTTGGGACTGCAAAGTCACATGACAAGTCGTACCCCATGATTTCCAATGAGTACCGATCATATCTGTGCGACTTCAAAGTAGTCCCTGCACTACTTTGGGCCCACTTTGATGCGACTTGAGGTCCAGGACCTTAAGAATACATGGGCATTGCTTCAAGTCGCATCAAATCGAGGCAAAAAAACGTGCCACTTTGGGGTTGCAATAGTGGAAACAGAGCGTTAGGGACTGACAGCAATCATAAAGGAGATCATCCATGTCCTGAACTCTGCACTGCTGGAGGACTCTGCTCCTTCCTCTATAACTCTCCTCTCCTGAAATACTCTGCACTGCTGGAGGACTCTGCTCCTTCCTCTATAACTCTCCTCTCCTGAAATACTCTGCACTGCTGGAGGACTCTGCTCCTTCCTCTATAACTAGGGTTGTCCCGATACCGATACCAGTATCGGTATCGGGACCGATACTGAGCATTTGCGGGAGTACTTGTACTCCCGCAAATGCCCCCGATGCCTGATCCGATACTAGCCCCCGCTGCCGTTGTCGCCGCCGCTGCAATGCCGCCGCATACCGCAATGCCCCCGCCGCCTGTTTAATCAGCGTGCGGGGAACATTACAGCTTTCATTTGAATAGCTGTCTGTTCCCCGCCGCGCCGCGTATAGACACTCCCCCTTGCTCGGGATTGGACGGGTGATCTGTCTATCAAAGTGCAGATCACCCGTCCAATCCCGAGCAAGGGGGAGTGTCTATACGCGGCGCGGCGGGGAACAGATAGCTATTCAAATGAAAGCTGTAATGTTCCCCGCACGCTGATTAACGCGGCGGCATCTAGGTATGGGGGGACATGGCTGCATATGGTGGGGGACATGGCTGCATATGGTGGGGGACATGGCTGCATATGGTGGGGGGACATGGCTGCATATGTGGGGGGACATGGCTGCATATGTGGGGGGACATGGCTGCATATGTGGGGGGACATGGCTGCATATGTGGGGGGACATGGCTGCATATTGTGGGGGGGACATGGCTGCATATTGTGGGGGGACATGGCTGCATATGATGGGGGGACATGGCTGCATATGGTGGGGGACATGGCTGCATATGGTGGGGGACATGGCTGCATATGTGGGGGGACATGGCTGCATTTGTGGGGGGACATGGCTGCATTTGTGGGGGGACATGGCTGCATTTGGGGACACATTTAAAAAAAGTATTGGTATTCGGTATCGGCGAATACTTGAAAAAGTATCGGTACTTGTACTCGGTCCTAAAAAAGTGGTATCGGGACAACCCTATCTATAACTCTCCTCTCCTGATATACTCTGCTCTGCTGGAGGACTCTGCTCCTTCCTCTATAACTCTCCTCTCCTAATATACTCTGCACTGCTGGAGGACTCTGCTCAGAGATTTTAGAAGAACAAGCCCCCCCCCCCCCCCCCAGCTCTGCCACAGCTGGTTGAATTTTCAGCTGGCCTTCCCAGAAAGGCAGGAGCCCTTCAGACTGGGAACTTCTCCTCCTGGACAAGAACAGGACTGCCTCAGGCCCCAGACTATTTAAGCACTTTCCAGCCACCTACTGGACACCCTCGCCCAGGGATTGGCTGAGACAACATAAACATTCAGGCACTTCTGATTTGCCTCCTCCCAACCCACTATATTCTGCCATATACGTTGGCAGAATGGCACATTGGCGTACCTGTACGTCCCTGCCTAGACGTTAGTCGGGGGTCCGATCTGGACCCCCCGGTACATGCGGCGGTTACCGTGGCTTCAGGAGCGATCCGGGACGAGGGCGCGGCTATTCGTTTCTAGCCGCCCCCTCGCGATCGCTCCCCGGAGCTGAAGAACGGGGAGAGCTGTATGTAGACACGGCTTCCCCGTGCTTCACTGTGGCGGCGCATCGATCGAGTGATCCCCTTTTATAGGAAGACTCGATCGATGACGTCACACCTACAGCCACACCCCCCTACAGTTGTAAACACACACTAGGTGAACACTAACTCCTACAGCGCCCCCTGTGGTTAACTCCCAAACTGTCATTTTCACAATAAAGAATGCAATTTAAATGCATTTTTTGCTGTGAAAATTACAATGGTCCCAAAAATGTGTCAAAATTATCCGAAGTGTCCGCCATAATGTCGCAGTCACGAAAAAAATCGCTGATCGCCGCCATTAGTAGTAAAAAAATAAAAAGTATTAACACTATCTCCTATTTTGTAAAGACTATAAATTTTGTGCAAACCAATCGATAAACGATTATTGTGATTTTTTTTTTTTACCAAAAATATGTAGAAGAATACGTATCGGCCTAAACTGAGGGAAAAAAAATGTTTTTTATATATTTTTGGGGGATATTTATTATAGCAAAAAGTAAAAAATATTGTATTTTTTTCAAAATTGTGGCTCTATTTTTGTTTATAGCGCAAAAAACAAAAACCGCAGAGGTGATCAAATACCACCAAAAGAAAGCTCTATTTGTGGGGGGAAAAGGACGCCAATTTTGTTTGGGAGCCACGTCGCACGACCGCGCGATTGTCTGTTAAATCGACGCAGTGCCGAATTGTAAAAACCCCTTGGGTCATTTAGCAGTATATTGGTCCGGTCCTTAAGTGGTTAACAACATTCGTAAGAATGAACATGAAATATTCTCTGCAGGATGAAAATGTCACCTAAAACGTATTCGGCATCTTCTAAATCTCTGACTTGCACAAGTTGCTGGAATCTCTGGTGTTTGTAGTTCACATTTGTGTCCAAATCCTGCGGAATTCCCCCCTTGTGTACAGTGATGTCATAGACCTTGCCATGGCCGCTCCATCTCGATCCGCAGACACCCGATCGTCCCTGGCACCCCCGGCACCAACCTTTCGTTGGTATTTCCCGAGCTGACTTCTCATTTCTGGTCTGAGTCGGGTTACATTCCGTGACTTTTATTTGTACCCCGGGAACAGCTCGGGGCCGTTGTTGTGAATTTCCTGACGCTGCGACTATCGGTGTCCTTCCTGGGAATTCCGAGATCAGGTGGGAGGCGGTCTGTACCGGGCGGCTGCGGTGGACGCTGCGCTTCCTGCTGAATAATCACTTTATTGATACCTTGCAACAAATGAATCCTCTAAAATATGACCTAAAGACATTTTCATGGCATCTCCGTGCCGATTATACATAAATACAATGTTCTGCACATCTCTGATACATTATAACACTATTCTACGTCACTGGGACAGCCCTGTTCCTTAGGGAATAGGGCTGTCCCAGTGACGTAGCACAGTGTGCGTCAGAGGGGGGCGGGGTCACGTGACGCGTGGCCCGCCTCCCCTATAAAAGAAATGTCAAGCTCCGGCGCGTCATTCGCGGAGCTGTGCTCTGAATGGATGGATCTTCTCATCGCTGGACCAATCGTGGGCGAGAACACCCGTACAGCCGTCGCTGGATAAACTAACCCGCCGCTGGATAGACAACGAGGGATCAGGGAGCAGCATGGATCGTCTATTTTCACCGCTGGATTTTTATTTGGTTTAATTAATAAATTATTTTGTTCTACGGTGTGTGTGTGTTTTTTTTTTTTTTCAGACAACTACTATTTTCACTTCCTTCGTGAAATGGTAGGGGTACCCCATTACCATTTAACACAGGGGGGGGGGGGTCAGGATCTGGGGGTCCACCTTTGTTAAAGGGGTCTTCCAGATTCTGATAAGCCTCCCGCCCGCATACCCCCACAACCACCGGGCAAGTGTTGTGGGGATGAGACCCTTATCCCCATCAACATGGGGACAAGGTGCTTTGGGGAGCACCCCAAAGCACCCTCCCAATGTTGAGGGCATGTGGCCTGGTGCGGTTCAGGAGAGGGGGGGGTCCGCACTCTGTCCCCCCCTCTTTTCTGCGGCCGGCAAGGTCAACGTGCTCGGATAAGGGTCTGGTGTGGATTTTAGGGGGAACTCCACGCCATTTTTTTTTTAAATTTGGGGTGGAGTTCCCCTTAAAATCCACACCAGACCTGAAGGATCTGGTTATGGATATTTAGGGGGAACCCCCACGTCTTTTTTTTTTTTTTAATTGACAGCGGGGTTCCCCTTAATATCCATACCAGACCTAAAGGGTCTGGTTATTGAATTTGCGGGGACCTCCCCGCATTTTTTGTTCTAAAAGTCCGTGTCCCATTGACTACAATGGGGTTCGGAGTTCGTGTTCGGGTTCCCGAACCAAAACTTTTTTTTTAAAGTTCGGGTTCGGACTCGAACCCGAACATCCAGGTGTCCGCTCAACTCTACTTGTATCGTATCTTGTCCTAAAAAGCTTCTAAAGCACAACATGGGGGAGCCTTTATCATATGGAAAAGCTTTATCCAAGAGCTTACAATCTACAGCCATTGTTCACCAGACAACCCGTGTCCTTTCCTAGAAGGGATCAGCCACTTTCACCCCGGCAAAGCTCACTTCCACAATATGATGACCAAACCTTTGCGGTTTTTAGGGCCTTTATTGGGTTTTCACAAGTTTTATTCCAATCTTCTATTGCATTCATTTGTACTTTGGAAATAAAACGCGTTCCTCGGTTCGATCGGCTGAGATTCTGTTTTGTTACGAGACTCTCGATGAGACAGCGATCAATATTTGGTTTCAGTGTTAATTATTATAATGCCAATTTGTTTACACTGTGGGATTATCGCCGATCTTTTAGTGTATTGAAGTCTCAATGTGTCAAGAACACTTAATATGAATGTACAGTGAGTGTCTAATACAGAGCGCCGAGCATGCGTTCCCATGTGATGTCATAACCACACGATCGGTGTCTAACCATCCAATCACAGAGGAATCTCTTCACAGCGGTTATTGGAGACCCAAAACTATCCGTAAAACCACACCCACTGCGACTATTCTCTCTCTCTCTCTCTCTCTCTCTCTCTCTCTGGATACAAGGAAAGAGAAGAAGGAAGGAATGATAGGATAGTGGGAAGGAGGAAGGAAATATAGGATTGTGAGAAGAGGGAAGGCTGGAAGGGAGAAATGAAGCGAGGGAGGGAGGAAGAATGGAAGGATAGGATTATGAGATGAAGGATGGAGAAAGAAAAGAAGGAAGGGAGGAGAAGAGGGAGGAAGGAAGGGAGGAGAAGAGGAAGGAAGGAATGGAGGAGAAGAGGGAGGAAGGAAGGGAGGGAGGGAGGATGGAAGGTGGAGGAAAGGAGGGAGGAAAGAAAGAAATGGTGGATGGAGGAAAGGGGGGAGAATGGAGAAAAGGAGGAGGGAAATCAAGTTGGAGGAAAGGAGGGACAAAGGAAGGAAGGAAGGAAGGAAGGAAGGGAGGATGCAGGAGAGGAGGGAGGAAGGAAGGAAGGAAGGATGGATGAGGAAAGGAGAAAGGAAGGGAGGATGTAAGAAGAAAGGGAGGATGGAGGAAGGAGGGAGGGGGGTGGAGGAAAGGACGGGAGAAGGAAAGGAGGGAGGAAGGAAGGAGGGAAGGAGGGAGGAAGGGAGAAAGGAAGGAAGGAAGGAAGGAAGGGAGGGAGAAAAGGAGAGAGAATGAAGGGAAGATGGGGCAAAGGAGGAAGGAAGTAAAGGTAGAACAGAGGAAAGGACTGAGGAAGGGGGTGGAGAAAAGGAGGGAGGGAAGGAGGAAGGAAGGAAGGAAGGAAGGAAGGAAGGATAGAGGAAAGGTGAGAGGAAGGAAGAAAGAAAGGGAGGATGGAGGAAAAGAGGAAGAACGGGAATATGATAGTAAGGAGGTGGTAGGAAGGAAGAAAAATTGGAGGAAAGGAGAAAAATTGGAGGAAAGGAGGGAGGGAGGGAGGGGGGATAGAGGAAATAAGGAAGGGAGGAAGGAAGAATGGAGGAAAGGTCAAAAGAAGGAAGGAAGAATGGATGAAAGGAGGAAGGAAGGGAGGATGGAGGAAAGGAGGGAGGGGGGATATAGGAAATAAGGAAGGGAGGGAGGAAGAATGGAAGAAAGGTCAAAAGAAGGAAGTAAGAATGGATGAAAGGAGGGAGGGAAGACGAAATTAAGGAAGGAAGGGAGAGAGAGAGAATGGATGAAAGGAGGGAGGGAGGAAGGAAGGGTGAGGAAAACAGGACGGAAGGAAGGGAGGATGGAGGAAAGGAGGAAAGAACTGGAGAAGGAAAGAAGGTAGGAGGAAGGAAGAACAGAGGAAAGGAGGGAGGAAGGGGGGAAGGAAGGATTGTAAAAAGGAGAGAGGAATGAAGGGATAATGAGGGAAAGGAGAGAGGAAGGACGGAAATGGAGAAAAGAGGAAAGGAATGAGAAAGGGAGGGTGGAGGAAAGGATGGATGTACAAAAGAAGGGAGGGAGGAAGAAAGGGAGGATGGAGAAAAAGAGGAAGAAAGGGAATATGAAGGTGAGTAGTGAGGTAGGAAGGAAGGTAGATTGGAGGAAAGGAGGGATGGAGGGAGGATAGAGGAAGGAAGGGAGGGGGGGAGAGAAGATGAAGGAAAGGTCAAAGGAATGAAGAATGGATGAAAGGAGAAAGGAAGGGAGGATGGAAGAAAGGAGGGAGGGAAGACAAAAGGAAGGAAGAGAGAGAGGGAAAGGATGAAAGGAGGGAGGGAAGAAGGAAAGGAGGATAGAGGAAAGGTCAAAGGAAGGAAGGGAGGATAGAGGAAAGGTCAAAGGAAGGAAGGAAGGGAGGATAGAGGAAAGGTCAAAGGAAGGAAGGGAGGATAGAGGAAAGGTCAAAGGAAGGAAGGGAGGATAGAGGAAAGGTCAAAGGAAGGAAGGGAGGATAGAGGAAAGGTCAAAGGAAGGAAGGGAGGATAGAGGAAAGGTCAAAGGAAGGAAGGGAGGATAGAGGAAAGGTCAAAGGAAAGAAGGGAGCATAGAGGAAAGGTCAAAGGAAGGAAGGGAGGATAGAGGAAAGGTCAAAGGAAGGAAGGGAGGATAGAGGAAAGGTCAAAGGAAGGAAGGGAGCATAGAGGAAAGGTCAAAGGAAGGAAGGAAGGAAGGGAGGATAGAGGAAAGGTCAAAGGAAGGAAGAACGGTTGAAAGGAGGAAATAGAAAGATAGGATTGTCAGAGGAAAGAATGAAAATAAAGTCTATTAATTGTTTATTTGGGCAGGTGATCGATATCATATTTCTCCACATCGAGTCGTCTGCCAGTGGGGGAGGAGGTTCGGCATTGTCATGGTTTTCAGGCGAATCTGTAAACGTCGGTCTGTTCCGGTTTTAGTAAATCCCCCCCCCCCCCCCAAAGTAGCAGTGAATTGGAAGCCGCTGGTAGTAAAGAATAGGGAATACTGACAAAGTGTGCAGGGAAACTGTGCTTTTATGATGATTGCTAGCTCTTTGGGAAATTGACCCCTTTGCTGCCCTATAGGTAGCAGTAAGGCTGGGGATGAAAGCGCTAGATGATGCTTGATGTCTTCCAGACAGGAAATGAGGCGGAGCTCTGTCAAACTTGCTGCAGCTTCTAATGCACATGGTGAGAAGCTCACAGTGTGCAATGAAATCAGGGGAAGCTTTTTCAGTAGAGGGGAGGAGAAGATCAGAAAAGACTATTATTGGGGGTCTTCATACCCTTTAAGCTGATCTCTTTCATACATAAATCTGCAGAGGAAAGCGATCGTTTTCTCTTTAAGAAAGCGATAATTGTGCCCCGGGAAAGGAGGACTTTGTGTGATTTGTCCTGTGCCGGCGCGGAGAGAGAACATTTGGACAAAAGGGTCGTTCCAAAAATAGAGAGAGGAGCTTGGATTACCACCTAAAGAGGGGCGGCCCATTTCTGACGGTATAATTACATCCTCGCAACCCGAGAGCGCCGCATACATTTACAAGGGCAGTGATAAGCCAACTCACATGTACAATCGTGACGATTGGCTGCAAGGTCACCCCCGCTGCCGGATCTCTCACCTATGCCGCAATGGCATCATTTCATAAGGAAAGTGCCGCAACTACGGGCAAAGGAAAGTGACCGCCAGCAACCAATCAGAAATCACCTTTCACTTGTCTACAGGAAATTCATAGCTTTAATAACGAGGGAATTACTCTGCAATAAAAAAGAAAAGTATAAAAAAAGTTCTATCAAATTGGAAACTGATACTTTAGGTTTAGTGGATTCTGGGGACGTAAACCCTTTGACATTGTCTTCTATATCAATGAAGTGCCCATTATGAGGGTTTCCCACCATCCCTGTGCTGAGTTCTCGGGTCTGTACACCCGCTGTGCCCATTATGAGGGGTTCCCACCATCCCTGTGCTGAGTTCCCGGGTCTGTACACCTGCTGTGCCCATTATGAGGAGTTCCCACCATCCCTGTGCTGAGTTCCCGGGTCTGTACACCCGCTGTACCCATTATGAGGGGTTCCCATCATCCCTGTGCTGAGTTCCTGGGTCTGTACACCTGCTGTGCTTTATGGGGGGATCCCACCATCCAAGTGTCAACTGAGAAGGATAGGTTGGAGGGTGGATAGGTTAGGAGGTGGTGAGATCGGATAGAAGGAGAGTGAGAGCAGGTCGGAGGGTGGATATACCTCCAGGGTGGATTCGGAGATGGGGAGATTGGTAGAAGGATGGTGGGCAGATTGGAGGTTGGATAGGTTAGGGAGTATGGATAATGGATATATGGAGGTTGAGCAGGTTGAATAGTTGATAGGTTAAGAGTTGGTAAGATTTGATCGAAAAAGGATGAGAAGATTGGAGGGTGGATAGGATAGGAGGTGGTGGGATTGGGTAGAAGGAGGGTGGATATGCTAGGGTTTTGAGATGGGATGATTGGGTAGAAGGTGGGTGGATAGGATCAGGGCCGCCATCAGGGGGGGTACAGGCAGTACACCTGTAAGGAGCCCGGAGGTCCCCAGAGGCCCACAGGGCCCTAGATGGCAACTCCCCCTTTTTTTTTTATATATAAAAAAATAAAATATTTTTTTTAAATATATTTTTATTTTATATTAAAGGGCCAATTTCTTTTTTTAGAGGTCTGGAGGTCCCCAGGGACCCGGATGGCAACCCCCCTTTTTTTTTTTTTTTTTTATTAAAAAATATATATTTTTTCTAATATATTTTTATTTTATTTTTTATTAAAGGGCCAATATTTTTTTTGGCAACCCCCCCTTTTTTATAATTTTTTTAACAAATATTTATATTATTTTATTTCTTTTTTTATTTCTTTTTTTATATATATATATATATATATATATATATATATATATATATATATATATATATATATATATATATATATATATATATATATATATATATATATATAATTTATTTATTTATTGTTTGTGAGGGATTAGCTCGTGGGGATCACCTTTTCTGAAATCACAGTCTGCAAGCAGGCACTCTCTTTTAAGTCTGGCGGATGCCAGATTTTATTTATAAACGGTTCGCAGATTAAAATAAACAAAACAGTAAATTAAATCCTTGCCGTCCGGCACTAAGCTAAACAAACAGGGTCTCCTCTCTATACAGTGTGGGGCTGGTCCCCATCACCCACCAAACATGCAGTAAAGCAAACCTTTTTAGTCCAGCACTCAGCGCTCCCCTCACTCAGGTTCCTTCCTGAATCTCAAGCCAGAGCCCTGTTGTTCTCTCTTCCTGGTCATTTAAAGTCCAGCTGATTGTGAACTCCAGTGGACCCAAACATCCGGACCGGAACCCTAGCCAGGCCCAGAGGCTGTAAAACCCGGACCGGATTCCGGGTTCAGTCCCTCATAATGGAACGTATGCGAGGTGAAATGTACCTATGATCATGTATCGCACCTCGCATAGCGTCACATATCCTTCCCCTCTGCTCAAGCCCCTGCGGCTGAGCACTTGACCCAACCATACAGTGCACACGGGAGAGGGCATCTGTATTATTTTGGAGCTTTCCTGGCCTGTGCTCCACCGTAAATATAAAAGGCTGTAAAGCCAGGAACCACCTTGTCACACGAGCATTTTTCTCCCTGTTATCACACATCCACTTCAGGGGAGCATGGTCTGTGACCAGCTTAAATGACCTCCCCAGTAGGTAATACCTCAGGGAGTCTAAGGCCCACTTAATGGCGAGACACTCCATTTCTACGATGGCATAATTTTTCTCGTGCTTGTTCAGCTTCCTGCTCAGGTATACCACTGGGTGCTCCTCACCATCCCTGATCTGTGACAGTACGGCCCCTAGGCCCACCTCAGAGGCGTCCGTCTGTACAACAAACTCCTGGCTAAAATCCGGGGTTACTAGTACGGGTACCATACAAAGAGCCTGTTTTAACTTCTGAAATGCCTCCTCAGCTTCGGGGTTCCACTTGACCATGACCGAACCCCTACCCTTCGTCAGATCGGTCAAGGGGGCGGCAACGGTGGCAAAATTAGGTATGAAACGCCTGTAATACCCCGTAATGCCCAGGAAGGCCCTCACTTGTTTTTTATTGACTGGTTGGGGCCATTTTTGAATTGCCTCAATCTTATTGGTCTGCGGCTTGACCACTCCCCGGCCAATAATGTACCCAAGGTATTTGGCCTCCTCCAGGCCTATGGCACATTTTTTTGGATTGGCCGTGAGACGTGCCTCCCTAAGGGAATCTACGACCGCTTGTACACGGAGCAGGTGCGATTCCCAATCTGGGCTGTGGATGACCACATCGTCCAAGTACGCCGCTGCATACGAGCGATGTGGTCTCAAAATTTTGTCCATCATTCGCTGGAATGATGCAGGGGCTCCGTGCAGACCAAACGGCATCCGCTTATACTGAAACGAGCCCTCAGGAGTGGAAAAGGCAGTCTTCTCCTTGGCCGATTCAGTAAGCGGTATCTGCCAATAACCTTTCGTTAGGTCTAGGGTCGTTATGTAGCGAGCCTGTCCCAACCTGTCCACAAGTTCGTCGACCCGGGGCATTGGGTAGGCGTCAAACTTGGACACACTGTTAAGTTTTCTAAAGTCATTACAAAACCTGATACTGCCATCAGGTTTTGGAACCAGCACTATGGGACTTGACCACTCACTGTGGGACTCTTCGATTACATCCAACTCTAACATATTTTTTATTTCCTCCGCAACTGCCTCTCGCCGGGCCTCTGGAATTCTATACGGTTTTACATTTACCCGAACCCCTGGTTCCGTCACTATGTCATGTTGGATCGTGTTGGTCAGTCCGGGTAAGGGGAAGAAAAAGTCTCTATTTTTTTGCACGAATGCCCTAACGTCACTTTGTTGTGCTACGGACAGGGAATCCGTGATGGGGACGTCAGGTATCATGGGTATCCGGTCTGTTGGAGGCAGGGACGTGGCCAGTAAAGTCTCTCGGTCCTTCCAGGGCTTTAAGAGATTTACATGGTAAATTTGGTGGGGTTTCCTTTTGCCTGGCTGGTAGACTTTGTAGTTTACCTCCCCCACCCTTTCGACAACCTCAAAGGGACCCTGCCACTTGGCTAAAAACTTACTTTCTACCGTGGGAACCAGTACCAACACTCTGTCCCCCGGGCTGAAAGTACGGACCTTGGCACCCCGGTTATAGACCCTCCTTTGGGCCTCCTGGGCTCGCTCCATATGTTCCCGTACTAGGGGCAGGACGGCTGCGATTCGGTCCTGCATCAAGGAGACATGCTCTATGATGCTCCTATATGGGCTGACCTCTCCTTCCCATGTTTCTTTAGCAATATCTAGCAGGCCCCTGGGATGCCTACCATACAAGAGCTCAAAGGGGGAATAGCCTGTGGAGGCCTGTGGAACCTCTCGTATGGCAAACATAAGATATGGTAGCAAAAAATCCCAGTTTCTCCCATCCTTGTCGACCACCTTTTTCAGCATACTCTTTAATGTTTTATTAAATCTTTCGACCAGACCATCTGTCTGGGGGTGGTAGACAGAAGTACGGAGATGGGAGATTTTGTACAACCTACACAATTCCTTGGTAACCCTAGACATAAAAAGGGGTGCCTTGATCGGTCGAGATCTCTTTTGGGATCCCCACTCGACTAAACACCTGGACTAATTCCTTGGCAATAACCTTAGCGGAGGTGTTACGCAAGGGTATGGCCTCAGGATAGCGAGTCGCATAGTCCAGGATCACCAGAATATGCTGGTGACCTCGGGCAGATTTCACCACCGGCCCCACCAAGTCCATGCCAATCCTTTCAAAGGGGACCTCAATTATTGGTAGAGGGACAAGGGGGCTGCGAAAATGGGGCGATGGTGCTGACATTTGGCACTCGGGGCACGATTCGCAGTACTCCTTGACCTCTGCATGCAAACCGGGCCAGAAGAATCTTTGGGTGATTCTCTCCCGGGTTTTTTCGACCCCGAGATGTCCCCCCATTACATGACCATGAGCCAGGTCTAGCACCACCCTGCGAAAAGGTTTGGGAACCAGTAGCTGTTCTACCTCTTCCCCTCCATGTTTTATCACTCGATATAACAAATTGTTTTTAATTGCCATGTAGGGAAAGGACACCGGTTCCCCCTCCAACATCTTAACACTTTCCCTGGCATATATGAGGGTGGGCTCTCGCAGCTGCTCGGTACAGAAATCCTCCCTCCTGACCTCCAAGTCGGGTACCACATTTTGGCTACTCTCCATGTCAGGGTCAGGCGAGGTTTCCTGTTCGTTACCCTCAGGCTGGGTGCTAGCTTCTAAGTCCTCCGGTTCCCCAGCCATGGCAGGGAATGGTAGAGGATCTCCGGCCTCCTCGATCCCACCAACAGCATGCCCTTCCCTTTGGCCAAACGGGTCTGGTGAGAGTTCCCGTGTTTCCCCAGTAGGGGGAGCGCTATCTATGAGCCTCCCTTCGCTCTCCCATAACTTCCAAAAATGAGGAAAGTCTCTCCCCACTAAAGCTTCATGGAGCAGTGAGGGTACCACCCCCACTGAATGTGTTACACTGCCCCAAGGGGTATCAACCTCAACCACCGCTGTCTGGTAGTCCCGAGTGTCCCCATGGATGCATATTACCCCAATACTACTGGGGTGTAGTTTTGCGGGGTCTACACACGCACTCCTGACTAAGGTCACCACACTACCAGAGTCTAGCAGGGCTGTAAGAGGCTTGCCATCTACTGAAATAACGCACATCTGTTTTTCAAGGCGATTCTGACCCGTCGCAACACATGCGACCTGTGCAAACAGAGAAATGCGTCTTACCCTATCAACATAATCACATTGCATAGGTTCATCATTTAGAGGGCAGTCTGCAGCAATATGGCCTAATGCATGGCAACGAAAACACCGTATTTGCCCTACCCCCAGTCCTCTTACCGGTCCCAAAAACCTTCCTGGCTTCTTAGGCCAGTCTCCAGGTCTAGGACCTACAGTCTCATCTGCTGTAACAACAGTCTTATCCACTCTCCCCAAACTCTTGAACCCTGGAACAGTCTTACCCGAACCGCTGGGAGATCTTGCACCCCTAGACACACTGAAGTGGGGCGTAGGTGGGTTTATCAAGTCCTCGGTAGCACTGTACCTCTCCACTAGGTCCACCATTTGGGCTGCAGTGTTTGGGTCCCCCTGTCGGACCCACTTTCTCAGGGCAGCGGGGAGCGCCCGCAGGTACCGGTCCATTACCACACGCTCCACAATCTGAGGGCTGGTCAGAGTCTCTGGCTGCAACCACTTCCTGGTGAGGTGGACCAGGTCAAACATTTGTGACCGGGGTGGCTTGTTGCTGGAATAGGACCACTGATGCACGCGCTGGGCCCGGACTGCCATGGTGACACCCAAGCGTGCGAGTATTTCTGTCTTTAGAGTCTCATAGTCCTGGGCCTTATCTGGTTCTAGGTCAAAATAGGCCTTTTGGGGTTCTCCTGTTAGGAATGGGGCCAAGAGTCCCGCCCACTGCTCTTTTGGCCATCCTTCGCGGTCAGCGACTCTCTCGAAAGTCGCCATGTACGCCTCAACATCATCCGCCGGTGTCATCTTTTGCAGGTGGTAGGAGGCACGTACAATCTTTGGTTCCGCTAACACCGGAGGTGCGGACCCCTTTTTCAGTTCCACCAGAGCTTCGGCGAACTGTCGGTTCATCTCCTGCTGGGCAGCGTGTTGTGCTGCAGCTGCCTCTCGTTGTGCTGCAGCGGCCTCTGCGACTTGGCGGTTGGTTTCCCGCTGGGCTGCATTGGCCTGTAGCAGGGCCTTTAACATTTCTTCCATTTTCAGAAAAGTGCCCGCTGAATCCACCACGTGTGAGGGATTAGCTCGTGGGGATCACCTTTTCTGAATCACAGTCTGCAAGCAGGCACTTTCTTTTAAGTCTGGCGGATGCCAGATTTTATTTGTAAAGGGTTCGCAGGTTAAAATAAACAAAACAGTAAATTAAATCCTTGCCGTCCGGCACTAAACTAAACAAACATGGTCTCCTCTCTATACAGTGTGGGGCTGGTCCCCATCACCCACCAAACATGCAGTAAAGCAAACCTTTTTAGTCCAGCACTCAGCGCTCCCCTCACTCAGGTCCCTTCCTGAATCTCAAGCCAGAGCCCTGTTGTGCTCTCTTCCTGGTCATTTAAAATCCAGCTGATTGTGGACTCCAGTGGACCCAAACATCCGGACCGGAACCCTAGCCAGGCACAGAGGCTGTAAAACCCGGACCGGATTCCGGGTTCAGTCCCTCATAATGGAACGTATGCGAGGTGAAATGTACCTATGATCATGTATCGCACCTCGCATAGCGTCACAATATATATATATAAATATATTTAAAGGGCTCCTTTTTTTTTTTTAAATGTTTATTTTTTTATTTTTGCTTATATATATATTTTTTATTTTAATTTTATTAACCACTTGACCACTGGGCACTTAAACCCCCTTAATAACCAGACCAATTTTCAGCTTTCGGTGCTCTCACATTTTGAATGACAATAACTCGGTCATACAACACCGTAGCCAAATGAAATTTTTGTCCTTTTTTCCCCACAAATAGAGCTTTCTTTTGGTGGTATTTGATCACCTCTGCGGTTTTTATTTTTTCCGCTATTAATGAAAAATAACGAAAATGTTGTAAAAAAATGAATTTTTCTTGCACTGATGGGCACAGGTGGCACTGATTGGCAAATGTGGCACTGATGGGCACAGACAGCACTGGTGTGGCTCAGATGACACTGGTGCGGCACTGGTGTGACTCAGATGACACTGGTGCGGCACTGGTGTGGCACAGGCAGCACTGGTGTGGCACAGGCGGCACTGGTGTGGCACAGGCAGCACTCATGGGCACAGGCGGCACTCGTGGGCACAGACGGCACTGATTGGCACTGATGGGCACAGGTGGCACTGATTGGCACAGGTGGAACTGATGGGCACAGGTGGCACTGATGTGGCAGTGTTGTGGCACTGGTGTGCACTGGTGTAGCACAGATGGCGCTGGTGTAGCACAGGTGGCACTGGTGGGGCACAGATGGCACTGGTGGGGCACAGATGGCGCTGGTAGGGCACAGATGGCGCTGGTGGGGCACAGATGGCGCTGGTGGGGCACAGATGGGGTGCTGATGGGGCACAGATGGGGCACAGATGGGGAACAGATGGGGCACAGATGGGGCACTGCTGGGCACTTACGTTTTGTCACTAATCTCTCTCCTCTTCTCTCACGCTGCAATGGTGTGAGGAGAGGAGAGAGATGACCTGCAGGTGACCCATCCGCCCGTGTTTGTTTACATTTGTGATCACGTGGTAAGGAGCCGCTTCCATTGGCTCCTTACCGCGATCCTTGTTGCTGCGGGTCCCGTGGACCTGGCAAGCGCCGGTGATCGCGTGTGCGCGCCCGCTCGGGCGCGCGGGTCTGATTCTCCGGGAGGACGTATATTGACGCCCTCCCAGAGTTAGGGAACCGCCTTGTAGCCGTATTTCGGCTATAGGGTGGTTACTAAGTGGTTAAAGGGCCCAGAGGTCCCCAGGGCCCTGGATGTCAACCCCCCCCTTTTTTTTTTAAATATGTATTTCAGGCGGCAGCACACCCCACCCCCCCCCCGGTTCTCTGCTCCAGGGGGCCCATGCCTGAAGCTGTGTAAGGGGCCCCATAATTCCTGATGGCGGCCCTGGATAGGATAGGAAGTATGGATATAAGGAGAGTGAGAAGGTTGGAGGGTGGATATACTAGGATATTGAGATGGGGAGATTGGGTAGAAGGAGGGTGGATAGGATAGGAAGTAGGGAGAATGGATATAAGGAGGGTGAGCTGGTTGAATGGTCGAAATTTTGGGGCCCCTTACACAGCTTTAGGCATGGTCCCCCCAGGTCCCGACCCCCAACATTCTCTCCTCTCTCCAGCCGCGAGCTGAGAATTGGGGGTGGCGGGGGGGGGGGTGCTGCAGAAGAAGTGAAAGTGTTATTGTCATCTCGCCTCTCTCCAGCAACCAGTGAATTGGGGGAGGCGGTGTCATCCCTTCTCTTCAGACGCAAGCTGATTACTGGGGGGGGGGGGCCGCCCCTGGGGACATCCAGGCCCCTTACATGTGTAATGCCTTTACCCCCCTGATTGCGGACCTAACGGAGGGTAGATACACTAGGAGATGAGGGTTTTGGCATGTTGGGGGGTGATAACAATTATAAAGGGCATGTGGGCAGTTTAGAAGGTGGGATAGTAGGGTGGAATTAGAAGGTGGGATAGTAGGGTGAATTTAGAAGGTGGGATAGTAGAGTGGAATTAGAAGGTGGGATAGTAGGGTGGAATTAGAAGGTGGGATGGTAGAGTGGAATTAGAAGGTGGGATAGTAGGGTGGGATTAGAAGGTGGGATAGTAGGGTGGAATTAGAAGGTGGGATAGTAGAGTGGAATTAGAAGGTGGGATAGTAGGGTGGAATTGGAAGGTGGGGTAGTAGGGTGGAATTAGAAGGTGGGATAGTAGAGTGGAATTAGAAGGTGGGATAGTAGGGTGGAATTAGAAGGTGGGATAGTAGGGTGGAATTAGAAGGTGGGATAGTAGGGTGGAATTGGAAGGTGGGGTAGTAGGGTGGAATTAGAAGGTGGGATAGTAGAGTGGAATTAGAAGGTGGGATAGTAGAGTGGAATTAGAAGGTGGGATAGTAGGGTGGAATTAGAAGGTGGGATAGTAGGGTGGAATTAGAAGGTGGGATAGTAGGGTGGAATTGGAAGGTGGGGTAGTAGGGTGGAATTAGAAGGTGGGATAGTAGGGTGGAATTGGAAGGTGGGGTAGTAGAGTGGAATTAGAAGGTGGGATAGTAGGGTGGGATTAGAAGGTGGGATAGTAGGGTGGAATTAGAAGGTGGGATAGTAGGGTGGAATTAGAAGGTGGGATAGTAGGGTGGAATTGGAAGGTGGGATAGTAGGGTGGAATTAGAAGGTGGGATAGTAGGGTGGAATTAGAAGGTGGGATAGTAGGGTGGGATTAGAAGGTGGGATAGTAGGGTGGAATTAGAAGGTGGGATAGTTGGGTGGAATTATAGTTTATTAAGGAGGAGGTTTGGGACTTTAAGGCACACGAGTGGAACAACGTATCAGATCAAAGGCTCAAGTTTATTGAAAATATACAAAAGTTATACAAATATCTTGTCCAGCTGGCTCCATATAAAGATATAAGTTAACATTTAATTGAGTGAATCACATCATATATATTAACGTAATGCATATAAGATGGCCTGTTGGCTTAGATGGCCCGTTGGATCGACGCGTTTCGGCGACAATATCGCCTCATCAGGAGCAAATGCATGCAATCTGTAAAGACATTTATATGTATGTATGAGGGCTAGTAACATGTATAACTCCCCTGATAGGGGTAGGGAACGGTCCAAAAAGGGAGGAGCCAGACAGGAGTACGGAGTAAGGAAATAATCCAACCCCCTACTTACAATTCGATGCACTGGGTGTGCAAGTAGCGCTGTACTGGTGGTGATCATCATGCACCCCTCCCAGGAGCTGAGGGGGTGAGGATTCCCAAGGGAACCTGACGCCAACATATAACCACCAATGGGATGGTAACCCCCCGGCTGACACCGCTGATGGTGTCAGCCGGCGTGATGAATAGTTTATTTAGGGTGGGGTATGGTTAATTATTGAGCCAATTGTAACCTGCACCTTGATATACAGTATATTGAGCTCAGTACCGGGACAGGGTCATCCAGTGCCAAGGGCAAGGTTCGAAAACTGAGCCCCCCACCCACACCCCCTTGTCTACTGTTAATACATGTCATAGAATGGGTGTATCACCTTGTGTCAATTCTGTGTCCACCTACTTCAGTGCGCCTGGGGTAGCCGTCCCTCCTGCCCACCCCATGTCCCTACCTGATTGAGCTCTATAGGCAGTCAGAGGTATCATTGTTGCACATACAGTGCCTTGAAAAAGTATTCACCCCCCTTGGCACTTTTTCGTGCCTCACAACCTGGAATTAACTTGGATTGTTTGAGGATTTGCATCATTTAATTTACAGAACACGCCCACAACTTTGAAGATTTAAAAACTGCTCCAGCTCTGTCAAGTTGGATGGTTTGCGCTTGTGAACAGCAATCTTTTTTTAATCCAAGAAAAACAAGTTTATTGATCAAAAATTTGACACATACAGTCCAAAGTACCGCAATCATATCCAATATAGCAGACCCATACATGGCCATATACAAAACAGTGGTATATGTGAACAGAAAACAATATACTGAAAGGACATATAAACCGCATCCAACCCCCGCACCAGCTATTACTCGGCCATTCCAACACATTTACATGTTTCCCCTTAAACCACCCAAGTGTTGCTTTAGCAGTGTGTTTGGGGTCATTGTCCTGCGGAAAGGTGAACCTCCGTCCTCGCCTCAAATCACACACAGAGGGGTACAGGTTTTGCTCAAGAATTTCCCTGTATTTAGCACCATCCATCTTTCCCTCAACTCTGACCAGTTTCCCAGTCCCGACTGCCGAAAAACATCCCCACAGCATGAAGCTGCCACCACCATGTTTCACAGTAGGGATGGTGTTCTTCGGGTGATGTGAGGTGTTGGGTTTGCGCCAGACATAGCGTTTTCTTTAGTCTCATCAGACCAGAGCACCCTCCTCCATAGATTTTGGGAATCTCCCACGGACCTTTTCGCAAACTCAAAACGTGCCTTTTTGTTTTTTGTTGAAAGTAATGTCTTTCTTCTGGCCACTCTGCCATAAAGCCCAACTCTATGGAGCGTACGGCTTATTGTCCCCCTATGTACAGATACTCCAGTCTCTTCTGTGGAATTCTGCAGCTACTCCAGGGTTACCTTAGGTCTCTGTGCTCCTCTCGGATTAATGCCCTCCTTGCCCGGTCCGTGAGTTTTTGTGTGCGCCCGTCTCTTGGCAGGTTTGCTGTTGTGCCATGTTCTTTCCATTTGGTGATGATAGATTTGATGGTGCTCCTAGGGTTTATCAAAGATTTGGATATTTTTTATAACCGAACCCTGACTTGTACTTCTCAACAACATTGTCCCTTCCTTGTCTGGAGAGTTCCTTGGTCTTCATGGCCGTGTTTGGTCAGTGGTGCCTCTTGCTTAGGTGTTGGGGCCTTTCAGAAAGGTGTGTCTATGTAATGACAGGTCATGTGACACTTAGATTGCACACGGGTGGACGTCATCTCACTGATTATGTGACTTCTGAAGGGAATTGGTGGCAACAGAGCTTTTATGGGCTTCATAACAAAGGGGGGTGAATACTTACGCACATGACAATTATCAGTTTTTTATTTCTGAAAAATAGTTTTATGTATTTATTTTTCTAATTTTACTTCACCAACTTAGACTATTGTGTTCTGATCCATCACATAGAATTCAGATTAAAAAAACATTCAACTAAAGGCTGTAATGTAACAAAATAGGTAAAAAGACAAGGGGGGGGTGAATACTTTTGCAAGTCACTGTATTACTGGTATGGGAGCATCAGACAGCCTTTAACCACTTAAGGACCGCCTAACGCCGATATACGTCGGCAGAATGACACGGCTGGGTACAATCACGTACCTGTACGTGATTGTTAAATGCCCAGCCGTGGGTCGCGGGCGCGCACCCGCGACCCGGTCCGAAGCTCCGTGACCGTGGGACCCGATCGCCGCTGGAGTCCCGCGATCGGTCCCCGGAGCTGAAGAACGGGGAGAGGTGTGTGTAAACACGGCTTCCCTGTTCTTCACTGTGGCGCCGTCATCGATCGCGTGTTCCCTAATATAGGGACACACAATCGATGACGTCACACCTACAGCCACACCCCCCTACAGTTAGAAACACAGATGAGGTCACACATAACCCCTTCAGCGCCCCCTTGTGGTTAACTTCCAAACTGCAATTGTCATTTTCACAGTAAACAGTGCATTTTTAATGCATTTTTCGCTGTGAAAATGACAATGGTCCCAAAAATGTGTCAAAATTGTCCGAAGTGTCCGCCATAATGTCGCAGTCACGCCATTAGTAGTAAAAAAAAAATGCAATAAAACTATCCCCTATTTTGTAAACGCTATAAATGTTGCGTAAACCAATCAATAAACGCTTTTTGTGATTTTTTTTACCAAAAATATGTAGAAGAATACGTATTGGCCTAAACTGAGGAAAAACATTTTTTTTATATATTTTTGGGGTATATTTATTATAGCAAAAAGGAAAAAATATTGAATTTTTTTCAAAATTGTCGCTCTTTTTTTGTTTAGAGCGCAAAAAATAAAAACCGCAGAGGTGATCAAATACCACCAAAAGAAAGCTCTATTTGTGGGGAAAAAAGGACGCCAATTTTGTTTGGGAGCCACGTCGCACGACCGCGCAATTGTCATTTAAAGCGACGCAGTGCCGAATCGCAAAACCTGGCCGGGTCCTTTAGCTGCCTAAAGGTCCGGGTCTTAAGTGGTTAAAGTGGAAGTAAACCCATCCATAAAACAGTTTAATTTCCGGCACGTGCCGGGAATGCAACACTCCCATTGGTTAAGCTCTCAATCAAACTGTAAAACCATCCAATGACTGGTGTCTAAACTGATCACATGTGCAGCATCATGGCAGTTGTAGATTAAACAGAGGCAAAGAAGGCCGCTTCCTTAGCTGAAAACCATAGGGGGGTTTACTTCCACTTTAATATATAGAAAATGGGATGACTTAGAATTTGTCTCATAACAATGATAAGAATAAATCTAAATCATGCAAACATAACAGAGGACGTCCGAGGGCCCTCCTTATCTCAGAACAGATCCGGGCGGCGGCCATATTTCCTCGTACCGGGCCGTATTTCTCTAGTAGAGCGATAAAGCCTCTCATTCCTCCTGTGTACACTTTATTTTCAATTTTCATCCCCGAAGATCTCACCGCCTCTTCACTTTAAACGTTCTGTAAACCGCAGTCTGCCGCTCACAGTAAAAGCGGAAAAGTCAACTTAACGGGTTGTCGGGAACGGCGTGGAGTAATTACGCTGCCCACAGGGCGTCCTGGGGAGAGTTTAGTGGTTTTGTGGTTTATTACTCACATAAAAAGACTACGGTCTTGGTACAATAGATTCCTCCAGTTAGCTGTCCCCGAGGATCCGGCGCGCTCAGGTCTCCATAAAAACGTACCGAGCAAAACAAAACACTTCCATTCCCCCGGTGCGAGAGACTCCCGGCCGATCGCTTCTGGAGAAGAGACTCCCCGCATTCTCCATCACTCATTCAGGAGAGCTTCTTCCATCCTGCCGATAACCAATTAAAGTGGACCTGTCTGCATGATTTCATTCCTGATATGTTACAATATAAAGCAGCCGTATCATTTTAGAACAGCTCCGCCTTTTCATGACTAATGCCGCATACACGCGCCCAAAAGCTCATCGGAATTCCGACGAATTCCATCGGAGTAAAAACACAACGTGTTCTCTATTTAACCACTTGAGACCCGCGCTATTGACAAAAGACGTCAACAGCGCGGCTCTCAGGTGCCAACTGGACGTCTTTGGACGTCATTTCAAGTGCATTACCCGCGCGCCTCTGGGGGGCGCGCAGCGGGTAAACACTGTCCCGGCGCATCGCTAAAGAGCCGATGCGTGTACCTGGCGGCCACGATGTCCGCCGGATACACGCGATCGTTGGTAACACAGCAGAGACGTGGAGCTCTGTGTGTAATGATGGGGTGTAAACACAAAGCTCTACGTCCTGTCAGAGGAGAGGAGACCGATCTGTGTCCCTTGTACATAGGGGCACAGCATTGGTCACCTCCCCCAGTCACCCCCCTTCCCCCACACAGTTAGAACACACCCAGGATACACATTTAACCCCTTCCTCACCCCCTAGTGTTAACCCCTTCACTGCCAGTCACATTTATACAGTAATTCGTGCATTTTTATAGCACTGATCGCTGTATAAATGTGAATGGTCCCAAATTTGTGTCAAAAGTGTCCGATACGTCCGCCGCAATATCGCAGTCCCAATATAAATCGCAGATCGCCGCCATTACTAGTAAAAAAAATATTAATAAAAAAAAATCATAATTCTGTTCCCTATTTTGTAGGCGCTATAACTTTTGCGCAAACCAGTCGCTTATTGCGATTTTTTTATTTTTTTTTACAAAAATACGTCGAAAAATACGTATCGGCCTTAACTGAGATTTTTTTTTTTTTTTTTTAAATTGGGATATTTAATATAGCAACAAGTAAAAAAAATATATATATTTTTTTAATTGTCGCTCTTTTTTTGTTTATAGCGCAAAAAATAAAAACCGCAGAGGTGATCAAATACCACCAAAATAAAGCTCTATTTGTGGGGAAAAAAGGACGTCAAATTTGTTTGGGAGCCACGTCGCACGACCGCACAAATGTCAGTTAAAGCGATGCAGCGCCGGAAGCTGAAATTTCGCCTGGGCACGAAGGGGGGTATATGTGCCCAGTAAGCAAGTGGTTAAACTCCGATGGAATTCATTGGAATTTCCGATGGGGCATACACACGGTCGGAAGTCATGGACACAGTGAGGCATGGGCACAGTGAGGCATGGGCACAGTGAGGCATGGGCACAGTGAGTCATGGGCACAGTGAGGCATGGGCACAGTGAGGCATGGGCACAGTGAGGAATGGGCACAGTGAGGCATGGACACAGTGAGGCA
Source organism: Rana temporaria (assembly GCF_905171775.1). Lineage (NCBI taxonomy): Eukaryota > Metazoa > Chordata > Amphibia > Anura > Ranidae > Rana > Rana temporaria. The sequence goes on from NC_053493.1 coordinate 7,844,794, forward strand.
TGGGCACAGTGAGGCATGGGAACAGTGAGGCATGGACACAGTGAGTCCTGGGCACAGTGAGGCATGGGCACAGTGAGTCATGGGCACAGTGAGGCATGGGAACAGTGAGGCATGGGAACAGTGAGGCATGGACACAGTGAGGCATGGACACAGTGAGGCATGGGCACAGTGAGGCATGGACACAGTGAGTCATGGGCACAGTGAGGCATGGGCACAGTGAGGCATGGGCACAGTGAGACATGGACACAGTGAGACATGGACACAGTGAGGAATGGGCACAGTGAGGCATGGGCACAGTGAGGCATGGGCACAGTGAGGCATGGACACAGTGAGGCATGGGCACAATGAGGCATGGACACAGTGAGGCATGGACACAGTGAGGCATGGGCACAGTGAGGCATGGACACAGTGAGTCATGGGCACAGTGAGGCATGGGCACAGTGAGGCATGGGCACAGTGAGACATGGACACAGTGAGACATGGACACAGTGAGGAATGGGCACAGTGAGGCATGGGCACAGTGAGGCATGGGCACAGTGAGGCATGGACACAGTGAGGCATGGGCACAATGAGGCATGGACACAGTGAGGAATGGGCACAATGAGGCATGGGCACAGTGAGGCATGGGCACAGTAAGGCATGGGCACAATGAGGCATGGGCACAGTGAGGCATGGACACAGTGAGGCATGGGCACAGTGAGGAATGGGCACGGTGAGGCATGGGCACAGTGAGGCATGGACACAGTGAGGCATGGGCACAGTGAGGCATGGGCACAGTAAGGCATGGGCACAGTAAGGCATGGGCACAGTGAGGCATGGATGGCTCTATGGATCTCACGGAGTTGTAATAAAAGGATAGAATTGAAGACTTGGAAAGTTTTGCTCTTCCCCGGAAAAGAAGACTTTGTGGGTTTTTGTCGTTGTGCTTTATGAACTTTTTATGTTTTTTTTTCCTTTGCACTGTTTCCCCCCCCCGGGGGCTTCTGATTGTCTCCCGGCAGATGATCAGGAATGGAAATGAGAAGTTTCAGAAACTCCCCGGATTATTTCCCAGACATGTTTGTTTTCCAGTCTCTTCTTGGATGGCGAAGTCACGTGCCCATCCGCCTTTCATCCTCCCTCCGGCTCCCCATTTACCTTCTACCGTCAGGTCTTTGATAGGTCCCTGGGCGCGCCCCGCAGTGCATTTAGCAATTTAACTAATGGTGAAGGGATCTACACAGTGTTCCTCTGGCGGCGTGACAGACCGCGCTCTCACAAGACGTCTCTCCCATTTGCAGACAGACGGCTTCCTGACGCGCTCCACGCTTCAGACGCGGACCCCGCTCTTCCCTTTCACATTTTCCTGCATTTCGCTTAAAGTAGAACTCCGGCCTCCCCCTTCAGTCTCACACGCGTTGTAGCGGCTCCTCTCCTGGACTTCCTCTGATTTCCCCGCACACTGCGAGCTTCTCATAATGTGCGCTAGAAGCTGCAGCAAGTCAGATAGAACCCCGCCTTATTTACTCTAAAGCATGGATGCTAAACCTGTGGCCCCCTGTGATCCCCAACCTGTGGCCCCCTGTGATCCCCAACCTGTGGCCCCCTGTGATCCCCAACCTGTGGCCCCCTGTGATCCCCAACCTGTGGCTCCCCTGTGATCCCCAACCTGTGGCCCCCCCTGTGATCCCCAACCTGTGGCCCCCTGTGATCCCCAACCTGTGGCCCCCCTGTGATGCCTGCCCTGTGATCCCCAACCTGTGCCCTCCCCTGTGATCCCCATCCTGTGGCCCCCCTGTGATCCCCAACCTGTGATCCCCAACCTTTGGCCCCCCTGTGATCCCCAACCTGTGGCCCCCCTGTGATCCCCAACCTGTGGCCCCCCTGTGATCCCCAACCTGTGGCCCCCCTGTGATCCCCAACCTGTGGCTCCCTGTGACCCCCAACCTGTGGCCCCCCTGTGATCCCCAACCTGTGGTGCCCCCTCTGATCCCCATCCTGTGGCCCCCCTGTGATCCCCAACCTGTGGTGCCCCCTGTGATCCCCAACCTGTGGCCCCCCTGTGATCCCCAACCTGTGGCCCCCCTGTGATCCCCAACCTGTGGTGCCCCCTGTGATCCCCAACCTGTGCCCCCCCCTGTGATTCCCAACCTGTGGCCCCCCTGTGATCCCCAACCTGTGGCCCCCCTGTGATCCCCAACCTGTGATCCCAAACCTGTGGCCCCCCCTGTGATCCCCAACCTGTGGCCCCCCTGTGATCCCCAACCTGTGGTGCCCCCTGTGATCCCCAACCTGTGGCCCCCCCTGTGATGCCCCCCTGTGATCCCCAACCTGTGGCCCCCCTGTGATCCCCAACCTGTGGCCCCCCTGTAATCCCCAACCTGTGGCCCCCCTGTGATCCCCAACCCCCCAACCTGTGGCCCCCACTGTGATCCCCAACCTGTGGCCCCCCTGTGATCCCCAACCTGTGCCCCCCTGTGATCCCCAACCTGTGGCTCCCTGTGACCCCCAACCTTTGCCCCCCTGTGACCCCCAACCTGTGCCCCCCTGTGACCCCCAACCTGTGACCCCCAACCTGTGCCCCCCTGTGACCCCCAACCCGTGCCCCCCTGTGACCCCCAACCCCCCAACCTGTGGCCCCCACTGTGATCCCCAACCTGTGCCCCCCCTGTGACCCCCAACCTGTGGTCCCCCTGTGACCCCCAACCTGTGGATCCCCTGTGACCCCCAACCTGTGGCCCCTCTGTGATCCCCAACCTGTGGCCCCCCTGTGATCCCCAACCTGTGGCCCTCCTGTGATCCCCAACCTGTGACCCCCCTGTGACCCCCAACCTGTGGCCCTCCTGTGATCCCCAACCTGTGGCCCCCCTGTGACCCCAACCTGTGGCCCAGCTGTGATCCCCAACCTGTGCCCCCCTGTGACCCCCAACCTGTGGCCCCCCTGTGATCCCCAACCTGTGACCCCCCTGTGACCCCAACCTGTGGCTCCCTGTGACCCCCAACCTGTGACCCCAACCTGTGGCCCCCCTGTGATCCCCAACCTGTGACCCCCAACCTGTGACCCCCCTGTGACCCCAACCTGTGGCCCCCCTGTGACCCCAACCTGTGGCCCCCCTGTGACCCCCAACCTGTGACCCCAACCTGTGGCTCCCTGTGATCCCCAACCTGTGACCCCCAACCTGTGGCCCCCCTGTGATCCCCAACCTGTGGCCCCCCTGTGATCCCCAACCTGTGGCCCCCCTGTGATCCCCAACCTGTGGCCCCCCTGTGATCCCCAACCTGTGGCATTGGATTAGGGTATTATACACAGGGATATTAAGTAGTTCTATCTATTGTCAGCGAAAGCCATTCTTGTCCTTCAGTCAGTGACTTTGCCTAAGCTAAGATGATACCATCAGTTTGCTGCAGGAAAAGAGAAGCATTTCCTCTGTCTCCTCTTCCCCAGTGATTTTTATTTTTTTTTTTAAACCGAGATGCTGTCATTAGTCTGTTGCAGGCAAGACAAAGCATTTCTTCAGTCTTCTCTCCCTAGTGACTTTTCCTAAACTGGGATGCTGTCATCAGTTTCTTGCAACCAAGAAGACGTACTTCTTCAGTCTCCTCTTCCCCATAGACTTTTCCCAGACCGAGATGATGTCATCAGTCTGTTGCAGGCAAGAAGAAGCATTTCTTCAGTCTTCTCCCCCTAGTAACTTTTCCTAAACGGGGATAATTTCATCATAAGTCTGTTGCAGGTAAGGAGAAGCATTTCTTCAGTCTTCTCTCCCTAGTAACTTTTTCTTAAACTGGGATGTTGTCATCAGTTTGTTGCAGGCAAGAAGAAGCATTTCCTCTGTCTCCTCTTCCCTGGTGACTTTGCCTAGGCTGAGATAATGTCACCAGTCTGTTGCAGGCAAAACTATGTATTTATTCAGTCTCCTCTTCCCCATAGACTTTTCCCAGACTGAGATGATGTCATCAGTCTACTGCAGGCAAGAACAAGCGTTTCCCCAGTCTTTTCTCCCTAGGGACTTTTCCTAAGCTAAGATGATGTCATCATTCTGTTGCATGCAAAAAGAAGCATTTCCTCAGTCTTCTTTTTCTAGTGACTTTCCCTAAGCTAAGATGACGTCATCAATCTGTTGCAGTCAAGAAGAAGTATTTCCTCATTCTCCTCTTCTCCAGTGGTTTTTCTAGGCTGAAATGATGCCATCAGTCTGCTGCAGGCAAAAACAAGAAGTTCCTCTGTCTTCCCTCCCTAGTGACTTTTCCTAAACTAAGATGATGTCATCAGTCTGCTGCAGGCAAAAAGAAGCATTTCCCCAGTCTTCTCTCCCTAGTGACTTTTCCTAAACTGGGATAATTTCATCATAAGTCTGTTGCAGGTAAGGAGAAGCATTTCTTCAGTCTTCTCTAAACCGCTGGCAACAAAAGTGAGTACACCCCTAAGTGAAAAATGTCCAAATTGGGCCCAATTAGCCACCCCCCCCCCCCCCTTCCCCGGTGTCATGTGACTCGTTAGTGTTACAAGGTCTCAGGTGTGAATGGGGAGCAGGTGTGATAAATTTGGTGTTATCGCTCTCACTCTCTCATACTGGTCACTGGAAGGACAACATGGCACCTCATGGCAAAGAACTCTCTGAGGATCTGATATAAAGAATTGCGTCTCTACATAAAGATGGCCGAGGATATAAGAAGATCGCCGAGACCCTGAAACTGATCTGCAGCACGGGGGGCCGGGACCATCCAGCGGTATAACAGGACGGGTTCCCCTCCCCCCGCCTCGCCATGGCCGGCCAAAGAAGTTGAGGTCACGTGATCAGCGTCATATCCAGAGGTTGGGAAATAGACGTATGAGTGCTGCCAGCATTGCTGCAGAGGGTGACGGGGTGAGGGAGGGGTCAGCCTGTCAGAGCTAAGACCATACACCGCACACTGCATCAAATTGGTCTCCAGAAGGAAGCCTCTTCTAAAGATGAGGCACAAGAAAGAGCCGCAAACAGTTTGCTGAAGACAAGCAGACTAAGGATATGGATTACTGGAACCTGTCCTGTGGTCTGATGAGACAAGATAAAGGTATTTGGTGTCAGATGGTGTCAGGCGTGTGTGGGGGGGGACCAGGTGAGGAGGACAAAGACAAGTGTGTCTTCCCTACAGTCAGGCATGGTGGTGGGAGGGTCATGGTCTGGGGCTGCATGAGTGCTGCCGGCACTGGGGGGGCTACAGATCATTGAGGGGACCATGAATGCCGACATGTACTGTGACATACTGAAGCAGAGCATGATCCTCTCCCTTCAGAGACTGGGATGCAGGGTAGTATTCCAACATGATAACGACCCCAAACACACCTCCAAGACCACCACTGCCTTGCTAAAGAAGCTGAGGGTAAAGGTGATGGACTGGCCAAGCATGTCTCCAGACCTAAACCCTATTGATCATCTGTGGAACGTCCTCAGAGGGAAGGGGGAGGAGCGCAAGATCTCTAATATCCACCAGCTCTGTGATGTCATCATGGAGGAGGGGAAGAGGACTCCAGTGACAACCTGTGAAGCTCTGGTGACCTCCATGCCCAAGAGGGTTAAAAATAAAGGCGGCCACACAAAATATTGACACTTTGGGGCCCAATTGGGACATTTTCACTTAGGGGTGTACTGACTTTTGTTGCCAGCGGTTTACACATTAACCACTTCCCGCCCGGTCAATAGTCAATTGACGTCCGGGTAGTGGTTGTGAAATCCTGACTGGACGTCTATTGACGTCCTGCAGGATTACATGCCGGCGCGCCTGTGGGGGCGCGCAGCGCGGCGATCGGTGATGCGGGGAGTCAGTCTGACACCCTACATCTCCGATCTTGGTAAAGAGCAGCCGTGTCCAATCACGGCTGATCACGATGTAAACAGGAAGAGCCGTTGATGGCTCTTCCTCACTCGCGTCTGACAGACGAGAGTAGAGGAGAGCCAATCAGCGGCTCTCCTGACAGGGGGGTTTGCGCTGATTTTTTATCAGCGCAGCCCCCCCTCGGATGCCCACACTGGACCACCAGGGAGTGCCCCCCAGTGCTCAATAAAACAAAAATAGCCCAAAAAATAAAACAGTAATATTTTTAACACAATCGATGCCAATCAGTGCCCACAAATGGACACTGACTGGCAACATGGGCACTGACTGAACTGATGCCCAGCAATGCCATCAGTGCCACCCCTCAGTGTCCATCAGTGCCACCTCTTAGTGCCCATCTATGCCCAGTGCCCACCTATCAGTGCCCATCTGTGCCACCCATAAGTACCCATCAGTGCCACCCATGAGTGCCCATCACCGCTGCCTATGAATGCCCATCAGTGCAGCATACCAGCGCCGCCTATCAGTGATCAAATACCACCAAAAGAAAGCTCTATTTGTGGGAACAAAATTATAAAAATGTAGGGCCAGATTCAGGTACCTGCGCCACGGCGTAACGTATCCCGTTTACGTTACACCGCCGCAAGTTTTCAGCGTAAGTGCTTAATTCACAAAGCACTTGCCTGTAAAATTGCGGCGGGGGGAAGCGTAAAGCCGTCCGGCGCAAGCCCGCCTAATTCAAATGGGGCGGGGACCATTTAAATTAGGCGTCCCTAAAATTTCCCGACGTGCATTGCGCTAAATGACGTCGCGAGGACGTCATTGGTTTCGATGCTAACGTAAATGGCGTCCAGCGCCATTCACGGACGACTTACGCAAACGACGTGAAATTTCAAATTTCGACGCGGGAACGACGGCCATACTTAACATTGGCTAGACCACCTAGAGGGCAACCTTAACTTTACGACGCGTATCGCTAGGGAAACGACGTCAATTTAGATCGACGGGCAAAGCGGACGTCCGTGAATCGCCGTAACTAGTCATTTGCATATTCTACGCCGACCGCAATGGAATCGCCACCTATCGGCCGGCCTAGAATTGCAGCCTAAGATCCGACGTATCTCTTTTGTGAATCTGGCCCTTAATTTGGGTACAGTGTAGCACGACCGCGCAATTGTCATTCAAATTGTGACAGCGCTGAAAGCTGAAAATTGGCCTGGGCAGGAAGGTGCGTAAGTGCCCCCTGGTATGGAAGTGTGTTGAGTTATTTTGAGGGGACGGCAAATTTACATTGTTATACAAGCTGTACACTCACTACACAACATTGTAGATACAAAGTGTCATTTCTTCAGTGTTGTCACATGAAAAGATAGAAGGAAATATTTACACAAATGTGAGGGGTGTACTTACTTCTGTGTATTTCCAATGACAGGTCCTCTTTTATCCGGGTCTCTATGTAAATCCATTACTCTCTATTTTCCTGCCGGTGAGGAATGAAGCTGCCAACTATCCCTCCAATTTCCATCCATCCTGACAAATTACAATCTGCCTTCCTGATCGACGGCGGCCCTCCCAATATCCCCCCCTCCCCCCCCCGCCGCACTTCCAATCGCACATCTTTTATGAAAATCAATGAGCCGATAATATCCAAGAATTTACATCCCCCACCGAACATTCCAGTTTTAATTACCATCCATCTTCTCATTTTCCGATTTTCCAATCCTGATTGCGCTCTGCGGGGAGAAATTCCCGTATTACACTTATTGACGAATCTCTCTTGTGGAGATTTAAACCCCCCGTAAGATTCTACAGAGGAGAGGCCGAGCGCACGGCGGGGGGGGGAACGGGCCGCAGCGCCCGCCGCGCTACATACAAAAGACGCTCAGCGGTCTCCCATCCGCGATCTGCACCCTCCGCTGGGATATCTGGGGAACATTGCGCTGGTTGTCGGAGAATTCTCAGCCTTGGCGATCCTTCATCTTCACCAATCGTAGTTTTGGATATGACCTTCATATTTGTAGCGCTCACCCCTCCGCAAGGGTCCAGTGGCGGCTGATGGGGGGGCGCAAACAAACTAAAAAAAAACCACATCAATTGCACCCTCAACTGTGCCCATCAAACGCAGCTACTGTGCCCATCAATTACTGCCACTGTGCCCATCAATTGCCACCACTGTGCCCTCAATTGCTGCCACTGTGCCCATCAATTGCCACCACTGTGCCATCAATTGCTGCCACTGTGTCCATTAATTGCCACCACTGTGCCATCAATTGCCACCACTGTGCCATCAATTGCCGCCACTGTGCCATCAATTGCTGCCACTGTGCCATCAATTTCCGCCACTGTGCCATCAAACGCAGCCACTGTGCCCATCAATTGCCGACAATTTGCTCCATCAAACACCACCAGTTTGCCCCATCAAAGGCCGCCAGTTTGCCCCATCAAATGCCGCCAGTTTGCCCCATCAAAAGCCGCCAGTTTGCCCCATCAAATGCTGCCAGTTTGCCCCATCAATAGCTGGGATATCTGAGGAACATTGCGCTGGTTGTCGGAAAATTCTCAGCCACTGTGTCCATCAATTACCGCCACTATGCCCATCAATTGCCGCCACTGTGTCATCAATTGCCACCACTGTGCCCATCAATAGCCACCACTGTGCCATCAATGACCACCACTGTGCCCATCAATTTCCGCCACTGTGCCATCAATTTCCGCCACTGTGCCATCAAACGCAGCCACTTTGCCGACAATTTGCTCCATCAAACGCCACCGGTTTTCCCCATCAAATGCTGCCAGTTTGCCCCATCAATAGCCAACAGTTTGCCCCATCAAAGGCCGCCAGTTTGCCCCATCATAGGCCGCCAGTTTACCCCATCAATAGCCGCCAGTTTGCCCCATCAAATTTCCACCACTGTGCCATCAAACGCAGCCACTGTGCTTATCAATTGCCGACAATTTGCTCCATCAAACGCCACCAGTTTGCCCCATCAAATGCCACCAGTTTGCCCCATCAATAGCCGTCAGTTTGCCCCATCAATAGCCGCCAGTTTGCCCCATTAATAGCCGCCAGTTTGCCCCATCAATAGCCGCCAGTTTGCCCCATCAAAGACCGCCACTTTGCCCCATCAAAGGCCACCAGTTTGCCCCATCAAATGCCGCCAGTTTGCCCCATCAAATGCCGCCAGTTTGC